>NW_026862681.1:0-47463 GCF_026571515.1 Ruditapes philippinarum
AATATACTTACTTGGAAACTCCCTGTCACGGTTATCACAAAGTCATATCTGGACTGGAATACATTCCTAGATCCAAGGAATAAATGCTCACATAATAAACAAACAAACGTTTGACTGTTTTAAACCCTGTCAGCGTTACAGTAGTATAGATTTACTAGGTAAAGTGTAAACAATGGCTTTGTTGTTGTTGTCGTCGTCGTTGTCATCATCGCCTGGATTTTCACTTTCCATTCAATAAGTTAACAAAACATGACAGAAAAGAAGACATATTTTATTTGACTAATGATAATTGCTTTCGATCTCAATGCTTGACCGCAAAAACAAGTAAAAATTTATAAAAATACAGCTTAAATCTTTGATCTTCTATGCATTCGATTTGCTTTTGCACAGACACCAAGGGAAGGAAAATATAATTTTCGTAAAGGGCACAGGCCTCGACCAAAATTATTGATACGTTTTTGTAAATTATAAATACTCACAATGACAATGACGTATTTTGTTTTTTGGTCGAGACCTGTGCCCTATTCAAATTTTTCAATTTATCGTCGAAAACTGATACAAAATACCGGAAAACGGGTTTTAGCCCTTACTTCAAGCGTATTTTATTGCACGGAACAGACGTATTATCTTTACTGTTTTTCATTTATATCAACAAGCTAAAGGTGTTCTTCCAGAAAATTGTTTCATTTCTTGAAAATTTGAAGTTTTATAAAATACAAAATATTTAGGCATATTTCATGCATAAGCGAATCTAGTCCTTTGGTGGGTTTTTTTTTCAGAGTATCAGTTAAGTATGCGTGGTCGATGGAAGGCTGGATTTAACGCCGGGGGTTGGTTAGAGTGTCCTTCGTTTGTAATCAACCCCCAATATATCATCACCCTTCATGCTGATGGTAACCTTCATTGTCTTCTTTCTTATTCTTAAATACCGATGCTTTATTACGTGAAAAACGTGCATATTTCTAATAATTTTTGAACTGCTGTTAATATATTATACTAGTAACTGCTCACCTTGAAGTGACAGAATTATTTAAAACAACTTGAAGAACAATTATATAACAAAATAAAATGAACACATAAATTTACCTTCTAAATCAATTTTATACTTAATTCTTTTATACACTTGACTAAAATACAGACTTCAGTAAATTCACAAATCAGACCAGAATGAAATTTCATTGTACCGTGTTTCACTTCTTTTATTGCTAATTTGTGATCTTTTATTGTCATAAATATATATTTACATTATGTATTATATATATTTTCGGCTACGGTAAATTATGTATTTTATACATGTATCTTACATATATTTCTGCTACGGTACATTATATATAATTGTATATTACAGCGTCGATACAGCGTCGTTTCAGTGGTCGTCTTCCATTAGTGGTCTCACTGCTGCAAGTATATCGTCGTCAACATAAACTAGACGGTATAGGGCTCTATGCAATAGGTTTTGAGGTTTTCCAGGTAACAGTTTTTAAATAACTACTATGACGTCATTCCTTTGTTCCTTTTGTATTTTTAATACAGTACAGATAGGTGTCCACTATAAATGTGTAAGTCCAATATTAATCGTGTAACACATTAATATTAGACAGCGTGCCGTGTCTTAAAAGAAGCTTGTATGACCACAGGATTTTGTGGAAAATTCTCCAAATTAAAAAAACAAAACAAAAAAAACAAAAAAAAACCCAACCAAACAAAAAACGATTAAGTAAAATGTAACTTCTTATCACGAGGAATGATGCAATGTCTTTCCTTCGCCCATTTCGCATTTTACATAATTTTATGAAAAGAACAATAATTGATATCTGGCTCATTTAACGAATTATTATTCCAAGCCTTTTTTTTTCGATTTTCGATTTTCAAGCTCTTAACATCATATCACTGTTTACGCTTTCTAAGTGAAAGATAGCGGAGCGTCAGTAAGAGTATGATTTTTATGGGATTGTTCAATTTCTTGTCTATTGTCCGTTTTCTTCTTTTTTTAGATATACGTTTACTTGACAATTATACTTGATTTGCTTTATTGTATGTACGTTAGATAAAGAAACGATTCCAGACTCCTGTGGTATGACAAATATCAATATAAAAATTAGAAAATATCATTTTGTTGCGTTAATTTCCAAAATTTATACTAATGGCATTTCTTACACAACATTTTACATCCGTGATTGTTGTAGTAAAGTAAAAATTTCATTTTAACACTAAATGGTCAATATAAATCCTTCTTAAAAGTCAATTTTAACACTAAATGGTCAATATAAATCCTTCTTAAAAGTCATAGATTGTTTCAGTCAATCATTTAAAATATCCGAGATTCAACACAAATTAGAAAACATTTCATTTTAATTATTTCTTGTAAAAATCCCAAATGTAAATTGATGTATACTGTATGTGTGTAAGTCCAACATTTTGTGTAACTGGTATATTTTGTGTATATCATTGTGTTCATGTACATAATTGGTCATATTTCAAAACACGAAAATTTCATGCTACGGACATTTTATTATTCAAGAGGCTACCTATAGGGGTTTTCAAGTAAGAAAAGATAATTGCTAAAACATTAATATTGTACATTTCTAGCACAAAAATACATTATTTCTAATTTTTCGATAGATAACATGATATTTGATAGTAAAAGTAGTAATTTAAGTAAGATATAAGCCTCAAACTGACCAATAAGTAAAATATTGAATTCCATTCGGCGCTACGCGCCTCATAAAATTCAATATTTTACATATTGGACAGTTTTCGGCTTATATCTACTACGTACATGTAAATTAAAGATGTTGTTATGGACATACAAATGTTCATATCAAGATGCTTAATAAAAATCTTGATTGATTTTTTAACAGTGTATAATTATCTTATTGTTCTTTTCGAAAGTAGTTGTTGCTGCTTATATTAAAATGAAAGTAATCTATAAAACTTTTGACTCTGGCGTACTTTTATCATCAGCTTTCTTACAATATTGTTAAGACTTACAAGCATATTTTTCTCCTTCTTTAGAAATAGGAAACACGAGTTTTATAACATTTACATAATGGTTTTAGCGTATGTAGGGTGCTTAGGATTTAACTCAATACAGGATTGGAGCAGTACTTCTAGACGCTTGCAGAAATCATGATCACAAAATAGACAAATATCTTTTTTTTTCGCCGATTTTTACATTTTTCATTCATTGTCATATATAAATCGGTGTTAAAATATTAATTAGACCTGTAATAGTTCATTCTGTTGGGTAAAAAGACAAGATTTTAGCATTATATCATTCAAGCGCCTTGTCCGGTATATACCGGAATACGGTATTTAGTGTGGTGCTCCAATCCCTTTATATTTGTTTGGGCCGTCAGACCAAACAAACAATGCTAGCGAAATTTCAGACCCTGATGTGCATTTTTGCAAAAACCAAAAGTAGTCCAAACTCCTCGAAGCGGTTACTTCCCTTTATATGTACACTAACGCCGAAAAAATTAAAGGGAGATCACTGCGTTAAGATTGTCAAATGACAGGCGCATTAATTTTCAAGCTTTCTCGGGGAAGAAAAAATAGTTCCCGATTGGTCAAAGATTTCTAATATTGTGTTATTCTTTATAGATATACATGCTTATATTAAGCTCCATGATTATATACATCAGTGTTAAACAACAGTTTAATTGAACAAAATATATCGAAATAAATAAGGGTTACAAACCCTGATTTAGAATAAGGTGGTTTTCTTCACACTGTTATCTACCCCGTGGTTGATGGGTTTACACGCTCGCTTTGGAAGAGAAAGATCTGGAGTTCAAACCCCACTTAAGGCAACTTTTTTTTAAAAAAATGTTTAAGTCAAATAAATCAATTAGTCTTATAGTCAAATTACTACAGTTATAACACTGGAAACAGTATTGATGGCACTATGCAAAAACAAATTGGTTTATAATCTTACAACCATCACTTTCCGAGACCTAAACAAATTCAGCGCCTTCTGTCCTTCTTTTGTCTCACTCGGGTGCTTACCACATGAAGAAATTACTGCGCAATGTACAATTATTGCCATAAAAGTATCAACATTTAAACGTAGTAGTATTTTGACTTTAACTGTACTAACTGTCGAAAAGCAATAGAAGCAATAATTGGCCAATGACTAACTATTTTGGAAACTATACATGTAGTATGACACCAAAATTAAAAAAGAGGTTTTGAGAAATAGAAATAAAACCACAATGGGCCTTAAAGTATACCATGCTTTATAAACTACATTGTAAAGTTTTTTTTTTAAATATGCATTGACACAGTCATTTTGCAATATCATAGATCTACCATGTTTAGAAAATTAAATATACAAAAGATTTTCTTTGTACTACATAAATAAGATTGAAAGATGGAAATTAAAACCTATAAACTGTCGAGAAAACTGTTTTCTCATTTTCATTTAAGTTTATTTACTTTATATATATTATTGATTGTACTCATATTTCCAAAAGTTCAAGACATTGCATTGCTTTTGGAAAAGGAAAGTTTTTTATAAAGTCTATGGGGCGAAAACGGTAGTTTGCACTTGACAGTATCGTCCTTGAACAGGCTTAATCAAACCGAGCCTGCAACATTTTTAATTTTGCCGTTTTGGACCTCTGGGGGGTCTATTTTCTCCATTTTATAGATCTGTTTTTCTGTTTACATGCGAACAAACATCCGCGAGAAAAACGCAATGTCATAAATCATTCTGAAAAAAAATCTTGTTACTTTTCTATAATGATTTATTTCAAGATTTTCGTGTCGTTAGATTTCCTTTCAGCCAACTCATGGAAATTAACTTTTCTTGTTCACTAGATTTAAATGCAACTCAGTCAATTATAAGATAATGGAAAATATTGATAACTTGTTGTTTTTTATTCAGAGATATTCGTGTATAACAGGAAAAATTGGTAAATCATTTTTCGACCAGACAGATCCACTTATGCCAGAAAATGAAGAAACGTATGCAGAGTATAGAGAAACTTCAGGTTGGTTGATTACTTACAAGTTTATTTATTGTTATATATAGTGATACAATTAGCTTACGACAGCAGGTGCAGTGGTCCGTCCGTTAAGGCCTCAACAGACGGTAGGATTTAACTGTACAAAACTTATTAGAGCCATGATGCAATAAAACACCTGCATTCAGACCGTAAATCTATATTGTATGAATCTCCAGGTTTCCCTCCAAAACAATTCCATCCGAATAGATCCCTTCCAGAATTTATTCACTATTATTACTGAAATATGTGTAAATATTATATAAGTGCTGGTACTGACCAATTATGAAGATTGGTTAAGAGGTAGACCGCGGATAGCATGGCGAGAGCATTTATATAGGAAATGCAATGTTCTGGAATGAATAACATAACTGAGCACCCTAAAACCTGTTCTGTATTTTGATCTCAAGGTGAAAAATATTTTTTCTGCATGAGTAATGATGGAAACTGCTTCATCTTAAAAAAAAATTAGTCTATAATTATTTTCTGAGTAATTTGGGATTCGAACTTGCCACAACTTTTGGGCTCCCAAAGAGTCCTTTTTACTCAATCTTACTACTATGTTTACATTTTAGCCGTAATTGCTCTAGAATTTCATTCGTTAAACACATTATCAGGGGATAATTGGGAAATATGATACCTGTCATCAAAGGAGGTCTGTACAACTAGAATTAAACATGTCTTATCCTGTAAATCTAGTATTAAGTTGTACGAATTCAAAGAATAGTAGCCTTCACACGTTAAGATTTGCTTTCACATCTAAGTTTTAATTGGTGTTGTACTTCAAAATCCTACCGTCTATTGAGGCCTTTAGTGTGGCCACATCACTATTTAATAATCATTTGACAACATAATTAGGTACCGCAATCAGATTGTCCTGTTTCGATTCAAAGTAGAAAATTACTGTACATGCTTTATTTCTTCATCAATTATCATATTATGATATAGCGCATGCTAAGAGCAAAAGAAATAGTTACCCGTTTCTAATTATTCTTTTATAAGATATGAAGTCTTTAATTACTTTTTGGAAGAGTGTCACTACATTTCATTAGTAGTCGCCGTTTCCGGCTTAGTATGCGATATATTCTGTAAATATTGACGCAGAAATATAATATTGACCGCAGATTTATTACAAGTTCAAATTCTAATTCCGTTACGTGAAAATCCAGATCACGTGGTATGAACATCAACTTGGATGAACATCCGATCATTAAAGTTGCTAAGTGCTTTAATGAAAAACTTACATACGCAGTTACGCACAACTCTATAAAGATCATATGGCGACTTTAAAAGCAAGCTGGAACCGAAACTCTCTGGCAGGATTTGAATCAACAACGGCGAAGGGCTAGTGGTTTGAAGTCAACGGCCTTTACCATTCGGCTATCTCGGTGATATATTTCCTCCGCTGTAAAGGTGCGGAAGAAACAATGGGGGAATGAGTAGTGTTTTTACCTTCAAGCTCTCCATTACTGCCTTTCGTCATGTCAGTAAACTGATTTTGTCCTTGCACAGAAAACCGGGGATAAAATCTTATCCACGTTGTGTGATCATTTGGGGTTTTGTCGTCTGAATGTTCTCAGGAAGGCCAATTTTCTACAAGGTCTTTACTGGTCCTCTCTAACCGGGGATAAAATCTAATCCGCATTGTGTGTTCATTTGGGGTTTTATCGTCTGAATGTTCTAAGGAAGGCTTATCTTCTACAAGGTTTTTACTGGCCCCCGCTAACTGGGGATAAAATCTAATCCGCATTGTGCGTTCATTTGGGGTTTTATCGTCTGAATGTTCTCAGGAAGGCTAATCTTCTACAAGGTCTTGTCTGGTCCTCGCTTTTAAAGATTGGACGTTATAGCAGAAAACTGGCGCATACTTCTATAAGATTTTTACATTTGAGTTTCAGCAGACCATGCGACAATGCTTGTTTAAATTAAGTCAAGTTTAAGTACCATTAATTTTTTTATTGTTTCAGGTCGATTTTTCTTGGACCCAGGAGAATATATTTTAGTTCCAACAACACAACAACCTAACCAAGAAAGATCTTATCTCCTACGTTTGTTCTCAGTAGGTCATTTGGAATGCAGGTATAATTAACGTTGTCTGAAAGCTGTCATAAAATCCAGCACGCAATACTTTCATTTAGTCATTAGTTAAAACCTGATTGTGATAAATGCTTGAGCCTTTTCTTTAAAGCACATTCGCTTTGTAAACATTTTCTATCAAATAAATTTTATTGTATACAAAATCAATGGCACTTATCGAGAGACCGACACCATATATGTAAGGTTAGCAATCCCATATAGCTTGTTTCTGTAACTAGGTGCATTAATGCAACATTATGTACTCTACCTCATGGTTATGATTACTCATTAAATGTTAGGACATTCGGTTTAAACCGTGTCTTATCTTCAAAGCAATAAATATTGAAATTGAAAGATTAATCAATAAAGTATCATTTGCACTAGCAGAATCCTGGGAGAAAAACTAGGATAAAATAAATCCGTACTTAACTCGACATTCCGACTATATTGCTAGACATGAATACCTTTTTCTTATCCTTTCTAATTCATTGGACATTTTAACAGTGGGATAAAAGGAAATGTAGGAAAACATAACAAAGTTGCAATTATAATGGTCGTTTAAGAATGTAGGTAATACATTCTTAAAAAAAGTTATCATTGTACTTTTCTAGATAAATTCAACTTTACCGAAACATACATGTTTGAAGGGGTTTTTTTGTTGTTGCGATTTTCTTTTGAAATTTATAACTGACGGAAAGAGGATGAGCATACTTTGTCAACAATGATCTTTATTTCAATAAAATACTTAATCGCTTAGTTTACTTAGTTAACAAGTAAAATAGTACACACACTTGCATAAAATTAGTGTGTTTCCGTACTCTCCGTGCCTGAAAGGGCGGATGAACTCTCATTAAGCCTAGAATACATTAAATGTTTGTAGGACTGTACTTTACTTCCTACTTTTAGTATGTCTTTAAAATTATACCTGTATTTTATATAAAATAATTAAAAGTGGGTTAAGTCGGCTAAAAATTGAGACCATAAAATAAATTCAGCATCTTGGAAAAGTAAACAAAGAAAGTGAATGAAACGTTTGAAATAAAAATATACTGATAGCCAGTCAGACAGATAAAGTTAAGCCAGTAGATATTTATTAACATTTTCTTTTAACATTTATTGACCAAACTGACTGCTTTGATGATAAGGGACGTTACTCTGATGTATATTTTGATCAGAAACTTTTACTAACATACATAAAAATGCAATATTTGTCCAGAAACATTTATGTACAATGAAAGTATTCGAAAGACTGACAACGCAATAAAGAAAACAATATTCATACAATCACTAACGAGACATTATATTTCTTAATTATCTTTACAGAAACATTTTCCTCGTATTTGAAAACAATTTTATTCTAAGTGATGAACTGTGTTTATTTTGTTGACATACAGAGATAAGTGTCTACATCAAATATCAGCTATATTGATATTGATGTTCTACCTCTAACAACAAAGACAAATCACCTGTTTAGTTTTTTATATACTATCATGCCTTTGCGCTTGTGATTCTACAGCCATTTGTCACATACAAGAAAATGTGCTGTAGAATCGATTTATCTGCTTGCAAGGTTGAAATAGATCTCTTTACATCTAATTTAACTGATGAAATTCTTTTGATCTACACCATAATATTAGAGATAAATCTTTATCAGAGACATGAACATTGTGCTGCAAGCGTTCATGTCTTATAGCAACAATTCTATCAAGCATATGATAACAATTATTCTTGTCTGAGAAATATTAAAATGTATTTCTTGCTAACTATGTAGATAATTCTGAATATACAAAGAGAAAGATTGGTGCATGACGTTTTTGATCTCCATCTAAATGTCATTCAATTTACAATCTTTGATATTCTAGCTTTTAGGCAACAAAGAATACAATCAGCATTATGATATTATCTCCACTGTAACTACTTTATGGTATATGACGACAAGAAAAGTTTCTTGCGGTGTTACTGTACTCGTAGATACTGCTTTATAATCATTTGAACCTTATTCTGGAAGTAAAGGATTTTCACATTGAGCATTCGAGAAATAATTTTCAAAAGGTTAAATTTTTATTACTTGAAACAACCAGATAATGAATAAAAGACATAATCACCAAAACTTTACGCTTGAAAAGGAAGGCATTCTACAACAACGTCTCTACATTGTGCCCATTTTAAGCTCTTTATGAGTACTTTTATAAGTTGTCAGACAGTGTGCCATCTGGAGCACGTATCCGCTAAACACTTACATCAAGCAAGAGAAAAGATGAAAACAATAGTTTCGGATGAGTTTTGTAATGTCTCATTCAACTCCGTCTCTTTTGTTAATTTTCGTGTTCATCATTTTCACTATGTTTAAAGATCTAAAGAAAGACGGTAAAATCTTATAGAAATATGATAAAACATAAATGCCTAATTGATCTGGGCGAGTTTATTTGTATTATAATGTAAATAGCATAAAATAAATAATGGATGAATAGTGTTGATGGTTCAAATTTCTGTATTACTTAAACACTGCCTATTTGAAATACTTTGGACCAGATGACATAGTTTGTTAAAATATTTATTACTGTTAAATGTGATGTCAATATTAAAAATATTCTTACTTTTCTTATTTGGTTTATCTTTCAATTTTTAGTCATTATGTTAATAAAACATTTACAACTGCAACTTGTGATTGTAATTTTAACATAAACATCGATTTAACTAGTTTACATAAACGCATTCTGAATAGAAATAATTTATCATATTTTTGTGTTGAAGAATTGCTCGTAGGCACCACTAAATAATCACCGTATTAAACTAAACGAACAATGCCTTTTATTTATCACAATCCTGTATGCTCAACTTTCCTTATTGAATTTTTTTTCACCAAATAAGAAAATAAACTGACTATGCTATAGAATGATATTAACAACAAATTATTAAATGAATAATATTTTGAAAACTAATTGAATATTTTTATCTTTTTATTTCTTATTCATAGTTGTCATTTCGTCATTTCTTTACCCTCTTTTTATATAATTGGGGTCTAAAGTCAGTTTCTAAATACCACTTAAGTAATAATGTCACTTAAGTTAATAAAAAGGGCTATTGATAGAAATGACATACAAAGTTTATTCAAAGGAAACAAGGCGGTTTTATTAGTTTTTATAGACCACCAATATGTATTCAATAATTATCAAATAACTTAAGATCAAATTATAATGGCAGTTTGATCTGAGAATTTGTACCAGCAATTAATTATTTCATACTTTACACAGTGAACAGGATTTTATTTTTTTTAATCTAGGCCAGTTTCTACCTTTAAATCGTTCAATAAGTAAACTTAAAAATTCTCTATATCAAAGTTTATTAAATTCATTTTTATGTGACTTTATCTGGCAAAATCACGAAAGTTCGTAATAGCAAATTTCAAGATTCAGATTCACATCACCCCTGGGCTTATTTGTTCATTTAGCAATTTTAACGTAAAATGGCATAAATATTTTTTGAAATGTCGGAAAATAGGTGATGAGTATCACTAAAGAATTTACATTCTTTATGATTTTTTAAA
This sequence comes from Ruditapes philippinarum, assembly GCF_026571515.1. Taxonomy (NCBI): domain Eukaryota; kingdom Metazoa; phylum Mollusca; class Bivalvia; order Venerida; family Veneridae; genus Ruditapes; species Ruditapes philippinarum. The sequence goes on from NW_026862681.1 coordinate 10,630, forward strand.
AGAATATAAATTTCATGACCAGCTCTTTATTTCTTTTCAGACCGTATGACAACCATTACGATGCTGACTGGGATATAGATTTACATTAATAAAGAGATGGCGAGATGAAACGTCTGCTGTAAATATACGAGTATGTGTTCGCAATTCATTACATTCCAGTGACTTTGGACGCTGATCTGAAGGATGTGTGCCATTTGTTAAATATGAGCACAACAATACAATAGTTGTAAAAGACTTTGAAAGACTCGCATAAGGAACAAACGACAATTGTTTGAGAAGCGTTTGCGTGACTATGTCATTTCCGCCTCCATATGACGTCAGTTACTACTAATACAATAACATTATGCCGTTGGCCGTAGAATGCATGCTACGTATTTTTGCAAGCGGGTAAGTACCTGAAGCGGCACGCCAAATTTATACAAAAAGACAGTAAGTGCTTCGTGAAGCGAACAGATGAATTTTACCTTTTTGTAACCTTATGATTATGGTACCGTGCGCGTAGAATTTATAATTTTGATCTGATGTTAAGATTTGTTTTATTGTTGCGTTTATAAGACTGTTTATAAAATATACTAATATGAGTTGTTGAGTTTTTGTTAAACATCATTTCTATAATTGATTAAATTAAGACAAATATTAATCTAATAATATATCTATATTTTTGACAAATACATTTCCCTTATTGTTAAAGTTCTTAGAGAATACAGTTGATTCATTTCATACACAAACATGTTGCCTTATGTTTAATAATTATGTATGTAATTCTCATGTTGCCATTATATGACTAAATAAAATTGTCTTTATAAGTACATTGGATATTCTTATCGGTATCTTAAGGTAATAACTATAATTTAAATCTAGAAAAAGAAGATGAATTCTGCTATTGTATGGGCAGTTAGGCATACTGCACTTACGGGGGCCACAGCGTTGAGACTGCGTTCATTCATTCATTTATCTATCATTTCCTTTGATTGATTGGTTGATTAATTGATTGATTGATTGATTGATTGATTGAGTCAATCATTAATTCATTCATTATTTGTTTGTTTGTTTTTATCTTTCTTTCTTTCTTTTTTCCTTTATTTATTTATTTAATTTGGCTCTCAGTCAAATTTAACCTAAATTACAGATATTGATCTTTCACAGACTATTTCGTTCTCACACTATCAAATGTAAATAGTACATCAAATGGATAAATAAAACATGTTAAACTTTAAAAAGAAGCAAGGTATAAAGGTTTATTTACAGTACATACAATGTGTATAAATTGGTCATATAACATTCATAACAATAGTGACAATCTTGTAGTTATTCCTAACACTTCAATCTGAATATACAAAATCCGACAAGCACAGATGTCTTTGTACAGATGTCTTTGTACAGATGTCTTTGCACAGATGTCTTTGTACAGATGTCTTTGTACACATGTACAGAAACAATATAAAACCATCATAATATTGCATAATGAAATATTTATGCTTAAAGAATACTTAAAAAACAGTAACAGTACAAATTTACACGATTCTTTTTTATATTCAACTTCAAATGAAATAAAGTAAAAGTTACACCTTTTGTACTTATGACAATCACAAAAATGAATAGCTTTGCTGTATTTTGCTCATTCTTTTACCAACAAGGGATAAAATAAAAAGAAAAACACCTTACGATCTAGATGTTATTGTTGGTCATACAGTACCTATCCGCATGTATTTAAATCATTTTAATGAAGTGAAAGAAAATAAATAAGCTAAATTATGAAAATAACTCAATTTAAATAATTTAATTTCAAACAGAGGAATTCAAAGCTGACTCGAGAAATTCATATCAATTACAAAAATGCTCTATTCAGTTAAATCTTAATGTCATCACAGTGCCGAAATGAAAATAAAACGGTATTTTCTTGTTTAAAACCCTGAACATTAAATATATCTTCCTCAGTTCCGATAGAATAAATGAATAAATAAACAATAAATAGAGTAACAATTTGCCAGTTTTCATTGTTTGAAACCCTGAACAATAAATATATCTTCCACAAATTAATAGAATAAACAATAAATAGAGTAACAATTTGCCAGTTTTCATTGTTTGAAACCCTGAACATTTAATATATCTTTCACAGGTCCAACAGAATAAATTAATAAAATAAACAATAAATAGAGTAACAATTTGTCTGTTTTCATTTTTTGAAGATACTTCTCAGTATCGCCTAGGTTTTCTGCCATCTCTGCCTAGGTAAACATCAGGTGTCTGTATGTCTGTGCGCGTATATTTGGTGTAAGTTGATCTTTGATCCGGGCTTTGCATTGTCTTATATGCTGGTGGAGGGCTCCGTATATAAGAGTCTCTGTTTGGGTTGTAATAGTGCCTCACATTTGTCTGAGGAGTTTCGGGTGTGAATTTTCTGTTGTAAGAATAATCATGACGTCCCATATCGTCGTATTTCGATGGTCTATCAATCATCGTCGGCCTGTGTTCTGGTCTCACTTTCAAGGCTTCACGTCCACGACGCTGCTGGTAATTTCTTATATCCGGTACCATCAGAATTCCCGCCAAAAACAGCAGAACAAATGCGACAATACACAGTCCGAACGAGTAACCCAGGTAGTAGTTTGTAGGAACTTGAGCCACCCAAATGATCATAGATATCACAGCAAATGTGACTGAAAATATGAACAAAAATAGCTCATCTCAATATTTTAAACTAATGAACATATTAAGATAGTATATGGGTTGTTTAAAGTTTATCTTGATATGAAAAATATACAAATAAGTATGCAAATATACAAGTTGGTAATCGTACGTACGTAATCATTACAAAATTCCTTAATACAAATGAAGAACCATTTACTTAAATAAAACTGTCTATTTGAAAATCCTTGCTTTATTCATTCAGGACAGACTTTTTGATTATATGCATATCCCTGATTCATACATATTAATTGAACATACAAATAAGTCCTTTAATAAAAGCGCTCCAGAATCACGATTTTAATCCTAATACCGTACTTTAAACCAACATCTTAAAAATATTTAACGCATGTTATTTGTCGTTTTTCTTTGTTTAGTTTAAATGTAAGAAAATATGGCGTGGGGAAAGTGCAATAATTCACCTGTTAAAAAGCACATGACAGCAATAACTACAGCAATGGCCATCTCTCGAAATCTCTCTGTAGCCACATAAACTGCTGCTATCAACACAATGATAAACATCAACACCAGAATAAAACATTCTAACCCCTGAACTGCCTTGAACGAACCTGCATTGTAAAATAAACATATTCTAACCCCTGTATAGCCTTGAACGAGTCTGCTTTGTAAAATAAACATATTCTAACCACTGTATAGCCTTGAACGAGTCTGCATTGTAAAAAAAAACATATTCTAACCCCTGTACAGCCTTGAACGAGTCTGTATTGTAAAATAAACACATTCTAGCCTCTGTACAGTCTGCATTGTAAAATAAACATATTCTAACCACTGTATATAGCCTTGAACGAGTCTGCATTGTAAAATAAACATATTCTAATCCATGTACAGCCTTGAACGAGTCTGCATTGTAAAATAAACATATTCTAGCCCCTGTACAGTCTGCATTGTAAAATGAACAAATTCCAACCCCTGTACAGCTTTGAATGTGTTTTGCATTGGAAAATAAACACATTCTAATCCCTGTGCAGCATGGAACTCTCTGTATTGTAAAATAAACATACTCTAACCCCTGTACAGCCTTGAACGAGTCTGCTTTGTAAAATAAGCATTATCTGCATCCAAACAAGCCTACATTATAAATTTATACATTCTAACCATGTGTAGTTTTTATTGAAATTGAACATACTATTTTTGATGTGGCTTCATTTGCGAGCAAAACTTTTAAAATAGGTGCAAACAATGAAAAAGGTTGGCTCTCTTTGTATGGCAAACATACATTTTGAAAAACATACATTGGCTTATTGTTCATCATAAAAAAACATTATACTATACATACATAAAATGGCTTTTAAACAAATGATGCTTACAAGTTAACAGTATTGTTCCAAACCAGTTAAAGATGACTTTTGAAACACAAAGTATTGAAACTGCCGGAAACAAAATTAAAATTAAAACTACTACATGTATTTATAATGAAATTTGATATCCTTATTCATGCTATTCATGTATTTATCCTGTCATAGATGTAAAGGTAATAGATGTAGTAGTTGTAATTCATGGTCTATATACGTATGTGTTTTGTATTGTAGGATATTAATGGACTCTGCTGTGCGTTTTTGACATGACAGGACTGGAAATATGTTCTCGAGAGTTTAATACCATTTGATGTAGGTCTATAGCAATAACATTTGTGCAAAATTTCAAATTCTTTGCTCAGCCTTTTTTTCCAGAATAATTGTTTGTTTGGGTTTAACAACAAACTGAAGGTTCATACCGCCCTGAATACTTTAATTAATAAAATATTTATTTTTTATTTTTATTGTGTAAAATGACATAAAGTGACTGAAATAAGACTACGTACCGCACTAACTATTGAAGTGCAGTTGCATTCTTAACACATTACTTTCCTACGATATTTTTTTCAGTTTGATCTAAGTAAGATTTTCAAATAGCGGACCACCTCATCATACACGTCACAATTAAAAATATCCAGACAATAAAATCATATTTTGACATATAAAAAGAATAAATCAGCTGAAAATGAATTATTAAGATATCGCGTATGAATACAACGGGCTGTTATAATTATTATTATGACGTGCATAAGTTTCTGTTAAACTAGTGACATTACCTAAATCAATAAACACAAAAACGCATTATATTAATTATTTACATAACCACCTGTATAACTACATATCAATAACAACATTTAAAAAATGCTAAAAATCATTGAAGACACATGTTTTATATAATAGATCTTTTAAATACCTATCAATGTAAGATGTCTAATTATTTGTGAAATGTCATGCGAGGTTTCATAAAGGTGTGTATTATGATCTGCCGAACATGGAATTCTCACTGTCAGTTCTGTGTAATTAAAAACTTTTAAGCTTTTAGCTTTTTATATGCAAAACTTAAATAATAAGACGTAGGATTGTATATATAAAATATACAGAACAGAAAATTAAAGTTCAGGTACAAAAGTGCACATCAACCCTTGTACAAAAACGTATTCTGTCTCATGCATTGTAAAAAAATTGAAAAGAAACCGGTCAAGTAAGAAAAAAGACATCTAACACTCGAAAATGTAATAATACCTAACCATGATTTGAACATGTATATGCATGAATACAACACCGACACGGACGCTCTGCCTACTGCGCTATTAACAAAAGGGTATTTAAAGTCCAGATTGAACCAAAATAAGTTTAATTTCACTAACCTTTTCCGTAATACATGTCTTTTCTAAAATGTCCGTAAAGGATAATTTAGAAGTTTGAAAAGATGAAGAAAAGAAATCTTTACTAAAATTCAGTATGTTATTGTTGGGACTTATTATTTCTATTATATGATGTTTTTACTTAAAAATGAAGACCTGTTTCCAGATTGAACATATACTCTCGAAAATAACAGTTTAATATCATTTGTTTTCTGTTGGTAACGAATTGTGAAAAAAAGGAAACTTTTGGTAAATAAACGATAAACATGTTTGACCTAGCACACCCATTTAAGGCTTTCGAAGAAAACAATAAATAATTAATTTGTTTCGCCGATTTTATAATTGTAAGACATTGTATCGTGGTAAATTATAAATGTAATATATGAAATATTCATTATTTACTTTACTATTTAGGAAAAGCATTTCGAATACGGTGCACACAGTTCAGAAGAAACCAAAATTTAAGTACATAAACACTTCCATAAACCATGACATACGGTATTTAATACCTACAGTGGTCGCACCTTTTTATATTTCGTTTTATAGAAATTAACTCACAGAATGTACTTAAATCTGATATTCATATTGAACGCCAATTCAATGTAAAGTGAGAACTGAAGTGAATGTATACATAGGCGCTAAAGAATAAAAGTACCAAAGCATTTGACATGGTTTTATCGGTAGATATATAATATTTTATCATCAGATAGAATGGTTGATTGGTCAAGTAAAAAAGGATATATTTGTTGACATTATTTATTTCAATCAAAGAGTTTATAATCTTTTTAAAAATACGATGAATTTATATCGTGACAGTTGAAGCTGTTTGCTTATCAAACATTCAGCATATATCATACAGACGTCACTCATACACGGGGTAGCCAAAATATATACCATTTAGTGATGCATAAATACAAAATTGAAAAGAGTATATCATTTAAAAAACCTACAGTAAATCATTTTCATATAGATATAAGGTCGATAAACTGTAAGAAAGTTCACCTATAAACATTTCAACATCTGTGACAAATATCAACATTTTGATGTAACATTTGAATTGTTGTAGCAATATGTCTTAACATTTTTATAAAAACAGTAAGTGTTATTTATTGATTCCAAAAACTAATATTACATTGTTACCATTGACAAATATTAACATTTTATATATCAACATATCGATTATTCCTCATAATTCCTCAAAAACAGACTCAATCAAACATAGTCTACAATTTTAATGTACTTTTGTTATTTTCAGTGCTTCCGAGGGATCATCCCTTTTCCGTCTATACTTCATAACAGCAGGTGTCCAGTGCCGTGCGTTAGCTGTGAAAAGTTTCCAAGTGCATAACTTCAGAGTTGTTATAGTTTTCCCGGTACTTCGGAATCATTATTTTCAGCACAATAAGTATTGGGGATTGAATACCGCTTAAGACGGTGCTGGGGGGCGTGAGGGATGTTTCACTTCTCCGTTATCCCTCATGAACAAACTCAATCAAACCTAGTCTGAGTTTTCACGTTGTCTTTTCCAGATACTTATAAGACAAATATCTGTGTATTACTAATTTTTATCTAGTGCCGAGCAGACAAGAAAAGTTAGAAAAATCTTAATTAAATGTGATCCCTCGGAAGCATTAATCTCAACAAAATTATATGAAAAGTGCAGACCCGGTTGGATTGAGTCTTTACATGAGGGATAATGAAAAGGTGCAACATCCTTCATGCCCCCTAGCACTGCTTTGAGCGGTACTCAATTTTCAACAATTAAAAGTGCTGGCATCAATGATCTCGAAGGACCAGAAAATACAACAATACTTAAGTGAAGTATGGGGAAATTTTTTACCGCTACCACACAGCACTTGACACATGGTGTTGTGAAGTATAAAGATCTGGATAAAATGTGATCCCCTGTAAGCATTAATCACAACAAAATTACATGAAAAATGCAGACACGGGTGGATTGAGTCTGTACATGAGAGATAATTATAAACAGTTATATTTTTCATCAAAGTGTCAATAGTATTTTTCACATTACATCAATATCACATCCATTTAAGGGTGGACAAACGAAACGTTCACCCGAGACAAGTAATGTCAACTAAGGTGTTAGCCTATGCTGGTATTGTCTTGTCAAATATGAACATTCCATTCTATTGAGCCCGTCAGAAAAGTTAGCAACAAAATCTGGCCACTAAACACAACAAACGCCCAATAATTGCCAAACGGTCTGAGTGCAAAGAAGGTTTTGTATGCAATTTTCTTCTCTGGTGAAGGAGTCGCAATAAAAGTGCCGGTGAAAAAGGGCAAAAGTATCACTGGAAAGTACTACAAAGACGTAGTACTTAAGAAACTGAAACAGTATTATAAGAAACGACGCCCTGTCACTGGTTTTAAGCATATCCGTCTTCTACATAACAATGCCCCCGCTCATACCTCCGCGATAGTTTCGGCGTTTTTGAAAAAAGAAAAAGTTACTGTTTTACCTCAACCCCCGTGTTCTCTAGGCCTTGCCCCATGTGATTTCTTTTTGTTTCCGAAATTAACATCCTTCCTTGCTGGGCGGAAATACAAGTCCCGACAGACACTTGGATCTGCCATTCATCAGTACCTTATTACTGTACCCAAATCAGCGTACCGTGACGCCTTCAAGAAGTGGATACATCGGCTGAATCTTTGCATTTCTAGCCACGGGGAGTACTTCGAGGGCATGAAATGAACACTTTTGAGCAAACTTAAAATTTGAAGTCTCCAGATAGAAATAAGCAATACATTTCGAACATCCCTCGTATGTTTTGGTTCTTCGGGATCATCGATTCTAATGTGTTTAGTATTAAGATTGAATACCGCTTAAGTCGGTGCAGAAGGTGGTCATGAGAGATGTTACACATTAATTATATCTTTCATGAACAGACTCAGACTGCAATTGTCAGATACTTGCTTTCTTTTCATTGCTCTTAATGGATCTCACCTTTTCTAGATTTTTATCTTAATTCAATTTACACTCCCACTTTGTAATTTAGATATGAGAAATAACTATTATTCAGAAATAACTATTATAAGAAATTGCTATTAACTTTTTACTAACAGAATATAATTAGTGCATGTCTATTCTCATCATTACTTAGCTGTTCTATGAATGTACTTTTGATAGATTAAATCTTTATCAATTTTATTATATCAAATACTAGTAATAACTTATCAAAATTTCACTACCTACCGTTGATAAACGAATCTGGAATATCAACCTTGTCACAAGGTGATCCATGCCCTCCAGAACAATCCTGTGCTTTCCACAATCCTACATCGTACACGGTATTTTCTTGAATAGTTTCTGACTGTTGCCAGAATGTTGTTGCAAATCCAGCAATATGAAGTGCAAGTGATATGATTATGAGCACCAGAGCTATCTTTGCCCATACCGTAGCTGTCCCGAAAATATTCATCTTTATTGCTGAAATATGTAAGTAGTTATAAGGTTTCAAAATACGTAAATGTACATAAATTACGGTTATATGATGTAATCATTCTAACAGTACAAAACTTATATTATACAGTTTCAGTATTGAAGTTATGTTGGTCATGTGATTGTCATTGGTTATCTCCATTCTCTCATATTTGTCAAAGAACACAACACGTAATTATAAAACGTTTATATTAGAAAACGATTTCAAGATAAATAAAATATGAAAAACACGATCAACGAGAAAGGGCGACATTCAATAAATGCAGCCCCCAACATAGGACCACCAGCAGTGAGCCAATCAGGACATTAAACAGGTCAGGGCACACAGTCAAAGCTCGGATTAGCTAAAGAGACGTCAGCGAACAGGTTTTATAGTACTGCTAGACCTGTTCGCACAGCGTCAAAATAAAAGCGACATATAAAGTAATGGAAGCCAGAACTAAGCTCGGACGGGATGTTATTATAAATTATTCAAAATAAGAAATAATAGAAAATAACATGGTAATTTAAGAGAAAAAAAATCAATTAAAATACCTTCAAAAGGATAAGGGTTTATGGGCAGGGGTCAGAAGGACTGGGAAAGGGAGGGGGCAAAATCGGAAAAAATAGGGGAAATGGATGATATTTATCGTAGACAAGAATAAAACAAGAAGGGACAATAATGTCAAAACAATTCCATGTAACAATAAACAAGACAAATATCCGGGTAACATAAATCGAAATTACGAACATAAAATTTAATAAAGTATTTCCGTAATTTATGATAGCGGTAGCGCTGTTTGAGAAGACACCATTTGCAACTTTACATGAATTCTGGGTTTTGTACAGAACAGAACAGTTTATTTAAGATTTAAGCATATCATACAGCTAATCGTCTTTACAATTCATTTTTACATACAAATTATATACAGTATGTTCACATTGCAGTATCGTAGCGGGGCCAAAACGAATTATAAAATAGAGAACAAATAGAATCCCAAAAGAACGCCCAACACGGCAAAATTAAAAATTGCCAGACTCGGTTTGATTGAGCCTGTTCATGGACGGAACTGGAAAGTGAAAGTTACCGTCCACGCCCCCCTAGCACCGGCTTAAGCAGACACGAAAATGGTGAAATTTCGAATTTATAAACATCCGCAGATGTGTTCATACGGCGGTTTTCATGGAACCCTCAACATGACACAGTAGTGCCATTCCATGAAAACCAGCGTATGGTCCCCAAGTGAAAGAATGCGTGTGCCCTAAACGAGAAAACAATGGGCGAAACTAAATAAAATGTAATTTTGAAAGGGGATCTGATGCTATGAAGCCTGTATATCAAAGGCAAGACGTCATAGGCATTGAATTGAGTTAATGGAGGGGATGTTACTCTCCCTGTCTGTTCTATGTTACGGGTTTGGGGGATTTCTGTTTTAGATACAAAATAACACAATCTGGTGTCATTTCACAACACATTTAATTCCACTTCAGACTCTCTATAAAAATTATATAATGATGTCTAACTCCAAACGATTATTCTCTGAAGAGCAATGCAAGGCGGTGTTGTTTTCTTGAAGCAAATTTATCCACTATACACTCAGAGTTAACTTTGAGAAAATACTGCTCATAAGCCAGTGGTAATTTGGCCAGAAGTATTTCAGGAGCTTGCGGACGGTCCAACGAAAGTGCCTTGTCTGTCCTCTATGTTACTCATTTCCTCACTTCCCTGGTGAAGGTAGATCCGTCTGTACCACATTAACATCCCCTACAGCATCATACAAACGAACAATATCCTCGGTGTCTATGGCTTCCTTCTGAATCTGTGAAAAAAAATCGTAATTGTAAGTCATATCCTCGAAATTTGATAATTTAATCAACACTTTACACTGATCCTCAAAATAAATGACACTCTTCTTAAATCCAAAATAACCATATTACCAAGGGGATTATTGCAACTGATAGTTACTCTAAATCAATTAACATATTTCACACTTACATAAAATGGGCGTAGATTTAGATTTGGCATAGTAATCTATATAAAAGTTCAATTACTTTAGATGGAATAAGATTCTGGGCTCGCTTGCAGTTACCGATCGATAAGTGATCTCTGAACGGGAGATACTTGTATAACCGCCAAAACTCTGAGGTTGTATCTGCTGGAAGACTGGGGGAATTTCACTGGCGACAGTTACTTCTGGGCAAACTGGTTCAAATCCCCACATCATTTGCTATATTAACAGCCTTATCATAAAATTCTTCCCATAACGTAATGTCATATCTCTTGTTCTAAAATGTAAGTAAATAAAAACAGATATAGAAAGTAACATGTTATTGTCAAAACATACATCAATTAAGAAAAGTAACATTTAATACTAAATTAGCAGTCTGATCAGGATCCATGCTGTTCTCTTACAGACCATTTGCAAGTAGAGAAACTGATAGCGAACAACATGGATCCTGATCAGACTGGGCGAATGCGCAGACTGGTCTGGATCCATGCTAGTCGCAAACGCACTATGTTGGTTTTGTCATGACTCGCAAGTCATATCATTAAACGGATAAATTTGATAATATCGTACATGCACAATTATTTTTTAGTAAATGAATGTGAAGCTGGTGGAATTTAAACTGTATATTGCTGCAAGTCCTTGAAACATTATTTTCTGTGTCTTAGCCTATTTTGCGACGTTTAGAAAGTCCTGATGGTTTTCAGACAGCTGCACAACAACTTTATACAGTATATTCAACTTTATACAACATATTTAAACGTCGAAACAGATAGCTGACAGCTTTGGCGTCCCATGCACTTACTGTGGTGATTGAAAAACAAAATGGTATGTTATGTTATACAATGTTACACCAACCCTGTTAAAAATGTTATCTGTTATACAAGCTGTGGATGGGATATACGGGAGAATATAGTCTGAATGAGATGAATAGGACCAAAGGCACTAGCCAAAGGTTAGTTTTCTTTGTCAGCAAAGACATAATCCATATTTATAGACATCGGACAGATCTGATTTTGACATATAGAGATTTTCTGCTAGTGATGTTGAATATATCATTGTATGGAGGCTCATGGTACATGTGGACGCCATTTGAATTTTTCCGCTTGTATAACTTCTAATGTGAACAACATTCGGAACATAAAAGGAATCTACGATTAGATACCAAAAAAGAAATATGCATGACACTTACCTAAGGTATTACAAGCTGTCCACACTTGCAGCAAAAAATACCGATATAAAATTTATCTAACCGCCTTATAACAATATAATTTTTTGTCAGGAAAATCCTATTTTCTATGTTTACATTATGGGTCAAAACTCTTGGTGATCGCTTAGGTTAGGGTATTGATATATTGAGTTTTTTATTTTTTATTTTTAAAACGCGTTTTCGTCCAGTACGGTATACAGGTGTTTGACCAGCTACGCTACTGCATTGTAACATTAATATCTTTATGTATTGAAATTAATATCATAAGATTGAATACCGGCAGGTCTGGAGGCTTTTTCCGCCGTACTCAACAATTTTCCTTATTTTTAAAAGGTATGTTCTTTAAACTCGAAGCTACATATTGTGATTCTTCATACAATATTTTACCAAAAAATATCTTACTTTATATTGAATAACAGATAAAATAAATATATTCAAAATAAAATAAAAATAACGAAAAAGAAAAAAAAAACTTTTGTTAACACTGTTGCCTTGGTGAACCTTATCTGTTATATAAATACATGTGTAAATTAATAAGGAATAAAAAAAATTGTAATTCTTACTTTATTTCTGATATTTTTTATCCGGAGTACTGCATCGTTTTTATTTGTGATTTTTATAATTACATAAAATCACCACGTCGAAAAATGTTAAGTCACAGTGTTATATTACGAACATACTGAAAAACTCGTTTGAAGAAGTTAAATATCCCTCAAACGTCTAAAGATGAAAAACTTATCAAAGCACTTTAAAAGCGTTTATGTATACTTATTAAATCATTAAATCACTACTGATCAATAAAATAATTATACGACATCATTTGAATTTTGTGACGACAATATTTATGCTTTCATAGCATCATTTTAAAAGGTCTCTCTTTGCTGGTAGATCAAGCATGCCGTTTTACAAATGTTCTAAAATGAATGTTGATTTATCTATTCATCTTATGACCAACTATCTTATTCAGTAGATTGTCCTTTTACATAATAAAACCTCTTTTGATATCAACATTCAAGCAATACTAGGGCATTGAACAACCATCTTTATAAATCGATTTGAGAAAAGTAAATAAGCCCAGTTAATAAATATGTCTTTCATGCGTACAATGCAGTAATCATATTTATGTTTAATATGAAAATAGTATATTGTTGATACTGAAATATAGATTGTGAAAACAACAATAGACTTTCTTCACTTACAAAGCTCTGGGACATTGTATAGAAAGAGTAGATTTTCAGTCTTTATGATTATACCTTTTATTGTTAACAAAGCAAACAATGATGTCGGGGAAAAAAGTCAACAATTTAAACCAACGAAAATATTTCGATGATTTTAAGTCACTCATTTTACATGTCGATATCTTTTTTTTTAAGTTTTAAATTTTTAAAATTTAACTTTCATTAAATAATAAATGAGCAGCGCCATGACAAAACCAACATAACGGGTTTGCGACCAGCATGGATCCAGACCAGCCTGCGCATCCGCGCAGTCTGATCAGGATCCATGCTGTTCGCTATCAGTTTCTCTACTTGTTATAGAGTTGGTAAACGAACAGCATAGATCCTGATCAGACTGCGCGGATGCGCAGGCTGGTCTGGAACCATGCTGGTCGCAAACGCACTATGTTTGTTTTGTTGTGACGCGGCTCAAATAACATTCACTTATTTTAATCGCCATTCGTTTAATATTCTTTAAAACCTTCTTTATACAACATGTACTAGAAATGCCATTCCTATATAGGCAATGCTTCATAACTTTATATATCTTATATTGTAATACAATACGACTGATACGGTTTTGTTCTGATGATCAATTTTAATTTATATTAGTGGACATTGATAACTTTGGAATTTACAGGTAAGGAAGTGTGAAATAAAATACCGGAATAATAACTAGAGTTGAATATAACCATTTTTTTCCTTCGTGCGTTATTATATTTAAAACATCATCATTGATTTGAATAAATATTCGCGTTTAATTTACAAAAAGAGGAATTGTTTTTATAGTCAGAGTAACTATGAAAACCTTTTCCAATTCTATTGAACAGATAAATGATATAATATTAACGAAAGATGTAACAATGTCTGCATGAGACATTTCTTCACGAGTGTATTAATAAGAAGGAAATGTTTGTCAAATTGTTTAAATTTTTCTTTCCTTTGTGAAATTTGGCCAGTAATACAATCATAACCTTTAAAAATCTAGAAAATACAAAATACCGCGTTAAAGAAGCTTTTAGTATTGATTGTACAAAAAATACTTCCTATGTTCTAATATCACATACTAGATGACAATCTTTTATATGGACAGTTTAAATAAGAAGGTTACTCCGTACATCTATCTATTGATAAAGACATTTGAAATGCCGATAAATGAAATGATAAAATGTTTTGTACACCGAGCTACATTCGAAAGGATGTCCCGTAGATGTCAGCACAAAGGAAAATTATAAAATATAAAGCATATTCCTGTTCTGAAAGCTACCGGTTTGCATATTTATAAATGGTCGTTAATAGTGATATATGCTTACTTCTTCTAGGTTATAAATTACATTATACTCATGTAATATTACCTATATTTAAGAAAAATAACAACAACAAAAGCTCTTGTACACATTATTATTTATTATCAGATTTGTAAATAAAAACAAACACTATCTATATACATCATACATGTCACTGCATAGAAACACATACAACAACAACAACAACAACAACATTTAATAAGCACCTTCTGCAATAACACAACTTGTATATATAAGGCTATCGTATTTCAACATGTCAAACATAACATGTATATGAACATATATTCATACATTCAAGTGTATTCTTACACTGAATATTTGTCTAAATATTTATATGTTTATGTTATATAATGTTATGTTATTCAATGAAAATATTGTGGGAACTCGTCCGGAATTAAACTGGTGTTGGCGATTTACGCATATGATTCTATTGTATACTTTCTATAAAATACTTTAAAAACTAGTGCTTACTAAATTGACGCTTATCAATAAAAATAGTTGTCATAAAACGGTGTCAGTAAAATGAGCCGCGTCACGACAAAACCAACATAGTGGGTTTGCGACCAGCATGGATCCAGGCCAGCCTGCGCTTCCGCGCAGTCTGATCAGGATCCATGCTGTTCGCTTACAAACTCTATAACAAGTAGAGAAACTGATAGCGAACAGCATGGATCCTGATCAGACTGCGCGGATGCGCAGGCTGGTCTGGACCCATGCTGGTCGAACACACATTATGTTGGTTTTGTCGTGACGCGGCTCAAATCATTATCACTGTTTTATTTCACATCTAGACAACACCAGAGACATGATTAAAGTATGATATGATGACTTGTGGCCAACTAAAGTCAAAGTTTCACCACCAATGTAATCGACACACAAACTAAGAATAATGAATACACAGTTTATATAAACGATATTTAAAATAAAGTGAGCGAAATTCGTGTCGATGACCAAACATTTAAAATAGCTAACATAAATATCAATAAATAAAAGCAAAAATGATCATAATTTCCCGACAAAACTCATACACATTAACAAAATCAACTCTAAGCATCTATGTGTTTGTTCCTTTAGAGTATCTAAAATTAAAAACAAAAATGTGATTAAAAACATATACACCGCATAAAGTTTATAAATCTACAGCGTAGAGAAATATCGTATCTATCATCGTAAAACAAATGTAACAAAAAATTTACATGTTAGGTAAATTTCAAATTTTATAACTCCAAAAATATTCCATGCAAATCAATTTCTAAGTATTTCTAAGTACATGTATTTAACACAATTACAGCTTGGTAAAAACATGACTCAATCGAAACATAGACAAAAAATTCTTTAAAGTAATAGGTCTTTATTCTAAAAACTGGGCATTAGATTTGGCCAAATTTTACGAAATGCAGCTGGTTTTTATCAAGTACGTTTCCATGGATACACAGAGACAACGACATGTCGATTACTGGTTCGGAAAGTTCGAAATATGTGTATAACAAATCACTACTGTACATTCTTGAATTCGTGTAATAAACATGTTGTTACATTTTTTTAAAATTCCAAATTACAGTGCCATTAATTGTGTGTCTTTTAATTTACAGAATGTAATGAAATGTGGTAATTTATGAAATTTCTCTTGGGTTTCACCCTCACACGTTATCTTTTGTTTGTTTTGCTTAAAAGGAGGGATGCATTTCGTGAACGTTCCTCCTCCCTGTTGGTTGAACATATTTCCTAATTTTCACAAAATATATGCGATTGGGGTTCATTGTATATGGAATTTTACCTCAGGGCTATATATCCCGAAACTGTTATAAAGTATTCCACCTTATCAATATAAATATATGTATGCCACAATGCATTGAACAGATGACTGTTTTCAACCACTCTAACAAAGCGCCTTTAGCTACACTTTCCTTATTTTTGTGTCAGTTGGAAAATGCATGTCTGAGTTTAAATTAATATTCTACACTAGGGCACATAATTTAAATATGATCAGCGTTGAGTAGCCTCGTCTTCGTAGTTGTCATAATCATAATCGGGGTGACACGTGGCACAACAGCGTTCTTCGAAGTTAGAATAATGGCACATGTTCATCTGATATATAATGCTACAATAGTCACTCTCGTCCTCACAAACTGAAAATATATATATAAAAAACATCTCTTTACATGAAAGATGTAAGAAGGCTTCCTCTAAAAATCTGGAAACAACGAGATCCCTCGGAAGCATTACTCACAACAAAATTAAATGAAAATTGAGGACTCGGTTTGATTGAGTCTGTACATGAGGGATAATGGATAAATGCAACATCCCTCACGACCCCTAGCACCGGCTTGAGCGGTACTCAATTCTCAATACTTAATTGTGCTGGCATCGATGATCCCGAAGAACCAGAAAAATAAACGACACTGAAGTGAAGTACGTGCTTCACACCTGCTGTTGTGAAGCATAAAGATTTGGAAAAAAGTGACCCCTTGGAAGCATTAATCACAACAAAATTATATGAAAATTGCAGACTCGGTTTGATTGAGTCTGTACATGAGAAAGTCAAAGAACAAACATATGATATGAGCCGCGTCACGACAAAACCAACATAATGCGTTTGCGACCAGCATGGATCCAGACCAGCCTGCGCATCTGCGCAGTCTGATCAGCACCCATGCTGTTCGCTTACCAACTCTATTACAAGTAGAGAAACTGATAGCGAACAGCATGGATCCTGATCAGACTGCGCGGATGCGCAGGCTGGTCTGGATCCATGCTGGTCGCAAACGCATTATGTTGGTTTTGTCATGACACGGCTCATATAACGCTCCCTTAGCAGCTAATTGAATACACTACCCGTTACTACAAACATGTGAACGCTAGTGAAACATTCATTCGGTCGATGCGCAGGAGAGTAGTCTATCAACTTACTAATTTGCTTTGTTGAAAAGTCAGTTTTAATAACAAAAAAAGCAATTAATTTTGATAACTGAAGAAATATATCTATATAGTTATATACATATATAAACATGTAGTACTAAGTATTATACTAAACTCACCCATGCTATCACACGGCTTTCCTTTACATTTTCTGCTGGTTTTAGGTTGTGGTATCACATTGCAGCTGCCCTGTGGAGCAATCTCACCACTGCCCGCCCATATACATGTAAGTGTTCTCGTTTTATACCCCCTTTCATCACAATTTGACACACACTGAAAAATATAACAACTTCATAACATTATATATAAAGTGATAGTTATTGTCAGTCGATCTTTTCATTTATTCGCCCTTTCGCGCATAGTAAATAAATAAAGAACAAAAGTCAGGTCAATATGCATTCCCTTGAAGGAATTAAGAAGCTAATGATGTGAAACTGTTAAACGCCATGCATTTAAAGAAATTAAAGTATCATCCAAATGATTGGATTTAAAAAAATAATATACACAGCCGATTTTCCTTTGTGTTCTGTTAGATATAGATATGACAAGTTGCTGTTTTGCAATCGGTAAACGAATATGATATGCTCGTAACACAAAAAGGCGCATTCACTTTTATCAAGGGAGGTAATGATATAACTGAAAAAATGTTTTTGCAGTATTATTGTATTAAATATACACTCATTTAGTCAGTACACAGAGATTTTACTCATCTTGACATAAATGATAATATAACTTATACTTCTACAATATGTAGGAACAAAAAGCAACATTAAGTAGAAATGCGTAAATACATATTAATATCATTTAAAATTCACTTTTAATGAATGTATATTTCATATACATGAACGGGTGATGATACTTACCTTTGACCACCTTGATGTTTCCCATTTAAATGTACAGTTTCGGTTGAAGCAGTCTCGTATATTGTCTGGTGGAAATCCGAGAGTAGAGCAATATGAAGGGTCAGTAACTGAGTCGTTAAATTCATTGACACAGTCTACATCTCGTCTCTCTATAGAATATAACTCTCTTACACAATTCTCATCTTTACACTGAAAACATAGTCACATACAAATATTCTATTAAATCATCTAAAAATATTTCAAATAGCTATAACTAAAGGTGTTTTAGTGAGTTAATGATTAATTTTTCATTTATTCTACATTCGTATCCAACTGACAAATATTGTACTCGCCTAGCAGAGCGTCCGATATAGTTTCGCCAGCTTGATACTCATACAAATATATCGTCATATTTCAAAGGAAAATGTAAATTAACATAATATTAACCACAGTTCTGAAAAAATAGTTTGAAATGATAAAAAATGTAAATATCTTGTTTTTGGATATTGTATGTTATAAGTTTATATAAGGAAATGCTACCGACAAGTATTTTTAAAAAATGCGGAACACTTTTTTTCGTGTGACTTTTATTTTGAAATTAAGATAAAAGACAACAACGTAAAAATATAGCAGAGAAATCAATACCTGCGACCATTCCCCGGTCCGCCATATCACACACGGGTTTGTATTACAACTTTGAATCATGGGTGGCTTTTGTGTTGAGCCTTTATAACATTCCTCCTTTGGTAAAATTTCATAATAATCTAGCGTAATAAGTTCACAACTAAGATTTCTAGACTGAAGTCCTCCTCCGCACGTGACGCTGCATCTTGACCAGTCTGTAGATATCAGGGTCAGTGGTTTTCTTGACCTATCTATGGGGTCAGTAAACATTACTGTCTTGTTAAGTAGTGAGTATTCTTTACTGGCTTTACCTGTTAAGAATTTTTCTCTATAAACTGTTGCTTGTAAAATATCAAAAGTTGATCCAAATGCAATGGACACGTTTGCTCTGAGTCCGCCTACCATACAATTATAGACGGCGTCGTCTCGACCTGGAAGAGCGTGTCTTATTCTTAAAGCACCAGATTTTGAAACTCGCGCTCTTTTAGAACGTCTAAATTCACTACCGTTTTTAAACCAAGTTATTTTCTGCCCATCTAATCCAACATGAGGACATTTTAAAATAATATTTGTTTCTGGAAGAATTTTAGCTTCCATTCCAACAATCAATTTTAGTCGCGATAGTTTACTTAATTGGTAGAATTTGACGTTTTTGCTTTTAATCATTGGATCCGGACATGACGTCATATTGCACATCATTTCTGTGTCCGGTTTCAAAGTCATGTCACATCCGGAACGAGACACATTCACTAATTTTCCGTTTCGAATCTTCTGGCACTGTGGACGTCTTACACGAATTCCAAGTCCGCACGTGACAGAGCACTAACAAAACAATACAGAAATATGAAAAAATTCTTATCAAAACAACAAGAATACAAAACAGTGCATGTACAAAACAGGTTTCTTTATCTAATTTTGAAGGTGTAACGTCAATGCAGCTAAGTTTGAGGAATACTGACAAACAGTTTATTTAGTACGTTAAAATGATATCAAGAACCAAGCAAGTTTGTAAGATTTGACAGTTATCTATGATTCTCAACCAAATAATGTTAAAGATATATTATGTTGAAATTTGATATTTGAAAAGACTGATACATGCTATACAGTCTATTTTTAAATTCAAAAATACACATCTTATGAGTACACAAAGGGAAGATATGTAACGTTTTAAACTAAACAAACACTAAAAAAAACACTAACAGGTTTTCAAGAAAGGACCACATTAACTTAACCAGTAATTGGGACTGCAGTTTCCCAAACATAGTTTTTGGATTCTCTTATTCAAATTAGACATGTTCATTGAAAATTTTCCACATTTCAATAAACTGCAATTAAAGTATTTTACCTCAAGATGAACACAGTAAATCTTTAACCAAACAACCTATATGCTGAAGGGACATAGTTTCATGAATAAGAAGAGGTCCGTGCAAAAATTCTTCTGAGCTAGAGTTTTATTGTTACATATGAGCCGCGTCATGACAAAACCAACATAATGGGTTTGCGACCAGCATGGATCCAGACCAGCCTGCGCATCATCGCAGTCTGATCAGGATCCATGCTGTTCGCTTACCAACTCTATTACAAGTAGAGAAACTGATAGCGAACAGCATGGATCCTGATCAGACTGCGCGGATGCGCAGGCTGGTCTGGATCCATGCTGGTCGCAAACGCACTATGTTGGTTTTGTCACGACGCGGCTCATATATAGATATGTAATATTCAGATTAGAATAAGTAATATCGGTTGACATACCTTAGACCAGTTGCCGACATACCATTGTCCTGGACAATCTAACGTGTTACATGATGTGCTGTTATCTGGTATAGGCCGGCTACACATGAAATCTTGAAATACACAAAACGTGTGTGTTTCTAAATTATTCTAATTCCAGACATCATAAATGTTTGAACATGTTTTTAATGAACTTTGTAAGGTATGTATAAAATGCATTAAGAAAATCCAATCATAGATGGTACTAACTTTTCCACGTTTCATTTTGATTTCAAAATTGTTTGAATCAAGTTTGCACCATCATATGCTAATCTTACTGGACTTTGATTTTCATTGTCTTTTAAAATTGATAATCATTTCAGGATTATAGTGTTTGTTAATTGGATAATATTTTTGTACGTACCTGGTAGGTTTAAAACACTTGGTCCCTGTGCAATTTCCTGTATACATTTCACATCTCTAGACTTGATACCACCACCACATGTGGCAGAACATTCACCAAAATCACCTATTTCCCATCTGTTAAATATGTGAAAAATATGATAAACACATGATGATACGAATCTTATTCAATTTGCAGGATTTTTGTTTTCATATTCTTTCATATCATACCAAAACTTTTTGTAATTAATGAAGGTGATTTGTGGCATCACTAGGAAGGCCATCATATAATTGAACAACTTCTTTTGTAGTTGCGCTACCTGACTATTCAAACTCTTCCAACTCTTTTTTTTTGCCAGCACATAGGCTATATTATTTATTATTGAAAAAAACCCTACGAATGGACAAAGAAGTGGGTAACGTAACTTCAAACAAATACTTTTTATAATGACCCAATCTTTAAAATGTGCGTTTATATATACGTATTGCATCAAGGTAAATGATTCTATTCTATATTAGAATAGATAATATATTCTATTGTATATATTGAGGATGTTTAAGTTTCCTCTATGTATACAGGATTTATTTTCATCGAGTGGTATGAAATATAATAATTTCATTCCACTTTTTTTTCAGGGAAAATAAAAATACGCATTTTATTTCATCAATGTTTCTCAGCATTTCATTTATAAGTATATAATAAATATACATATTTGTATTTGAGACGCAAAAATGTCGAATATTGCAGAGTTATTTTAATATTGTTCTTTAATGCCGCAAGCATGATTCATAACAGCAAAGTTACCTTTGAGGACACGGTTTGACATTACATATTCGCCTTTCAGCTTGAACATGCGGCGCCTCAACACAAAATTTGTCATCTACAATCGTCTGGTTTTCCTTAGTTTTACATTTCAGTATAGACTCTTGTATTCCTGAAATAGTAACATCGTATTACTTATAAATGTCCTGTCGTTTCCTCAATAAAATTTGTATTTGTGTTCTATGATATATTTAACTTCTACTAAAATACGGGTTTCCAAAATAGTAAACCCATGTTATTGCGACCAGTACAACTTCCTTTGCAACAAACAAAGCAGTAGTTAGCTATAGCGATTATCTACCTTTACTGTATAAAAAAGGGAAAAAATAATTCAGAAATTATGACAGTACCGCCTAAGCAAGTATGACTACACTCTGTCATGCCATCTGGTACCCATTCATATAGGTCATAACACGGTTCTACCATACATGTTTCGTGCTCAGCCGGCTTCGTCTCTGAAAAAAATGTAACAGGGATAAATAAAATTACAATAACACCAAACAAAAAAAAAAGTGAACAAACTTCAGGTACTTTAAGTGAAAACATATCTTTGTCTTTTTCAGGTTTTTGCTAATATCATAACGTACATTTGTACTTTTAATCTCAGTTGTATTTCAGTTCACAATACATTTAAATCAAGTCTTTTTTTTCAAACTAAAATATGAACAGTGATTGGGATGAAAACAGGTTTCTTATCTATAAAATATATGTTCAAATATTATTTGTAATTATCTAAAATATTTGAACTAACCATTGCAATCTTCATCTGGAAGGTCTGAGAAATCGTTGAGATACCATAGGAATACCTGACAACGTACAAACCGGAACCGGATACCCTCTCCGCACGAGGCGCTGCACGAATCCCACGTGGTCGTTACAAATCTGACAAGGAAAAAATACAACATTTCAACTCTTGTTTGATTATGAAGATTTCGTTCATTACTTTGACATTGGAAATACCTTTCCGTTAATAAAACACCTGTGTGCGAGCGTTGGAAAGAAAATAAATTCGTTTGGCGTTTGTTGGTATATGATAGGTTTGTGGAACACAGATTGACATTATCACACCAGGATGCGATTAAACAGTTAAATCTACTATCTACAAACGTTATATATCAATTTTCTCTTACTTCTGCCATGCATATTTTTTTCAAAAATAAGAAAGACCGGATAGACTGCTTGATTATAATGATATATTGTGTATTTTAGGAGATTTAGACTTTAGTTAGGAGATTTTGTCTTCACTTGTTGTAACCTTGTAAATGTGGAGAAGTGAACAGAAAATAAGTTTTTACGGTTAGAAGATAATAACTGCCAATCAAAGTCATAGATATATAGAGCAAAGGTTACGATAAAATATTAAAGCTTCAATTCAGACGGTTTATCTTAAAAACTGAAGAACTGATCTAAAGGTAATAATTCACTATACAATTTTAATGAATAAGTATGACTGTTAAACCTGCAGGAGCTGAAATTGATTATCCTTTGTAACCAGTATGGTATATACAAACCAGTCGCAACCAGGGAACTCATTTTTGTATTTTTTCTTTTGAAATTCATTTATATGGCAAAAATGACAAATATATAACTTAAATTCCCCTTTTCTGAGGTGTGCTTAAAGGGTAGAGGCATCAGAATTGCTGCCGCCGTTTATCCCTGCGTGATCGTATAAGGCGACACAATGGGTTCGTATTACTGGAGTTTATGCATCTCTTAGCTCCAGCAAGTGGGCGGTTTTGACCAATGGTGTAACTTTAAGTTTGTGAGACCCGAGGTTAACTAAAATTATCTTTCCTGTTTCGGCGCTAAATTGTATTGGTGCACCGTAAAACCAAACCAAACCATCAAACATAATTCAAATTCGGTAGGTTTAAGGATTAAATGAAAAGATGATTATCATTTTATACCGAGGTTCATATAAGTCCTCTTTTGTTATAGCTTGATCTCCCTGTGGCATGTCATCTGAAATCTTTAACTGACCAACTTTTCTTTCCTGGATGTCACCTAATCAATATGTAAATAAGTCATTTATATATCAGATATAGCGAGTGTTCATGCCTGCAGTAACTGATACATTAAGTAACAGAATTCACTATTTGAAATTAAAAAAAGAATTTTGATTAGATGAAAACACTGCTCGCATTATTAAGAAATTAATGTTAAATTTCATTTAAATAGACAAATTAATTCACTTATATACTCTCAACTCTACCATGTCTACAATGGTAACCTATGATAATCATAATAATTTTGATTACAAACTCAAAACTATTTTACTGGAATGGAAATGAGAACATTGACATTCTTTTTTTCTCATTATTTACTTAATTGTGATTTTAATGGTGGTTAATAACAACATTTTTCAAAAATTATCAGCTCAACTGTTAAAGTTTTTTTTATCATTATTTAAAAGATAAAGTTATACCATTGAGATCGTAACACGTTATGCCCGTGCTACATATCTTCTCTGTACGTGGTTTGTCCTTGACATTACAATAATTATCTCCCACGTGACGACATATTACTTCACGTGTCTGTATACCTGTCCCACAACTTACGCTACACTACAAAACATCAGGTATACGAATGTGAAATTAAATTCAGTAAAACGTTAACATATGATTTGATTTTCTTTAGACCGGGCGGTCAAGGATAACCTTCAAAAGTTCAAGCACTTATTTCCAGTAGGGTCCTTACCTTGGCAGACTATGAGATACAAGGGAGTCCGGGAACCAGTCCATAGCTTTTATTTAATAGACCCCTTAGTTCTTTTACACGCCAAGTGCATAGCACTGATATATAAGAGGTTACCTTGGTTTTCTTTCCAGTTAGCCTCTTGGTAGGTGGGAAACACTAAATGTGTTTCAGAAAAATCCCAAGGGTGTTACCCAGTATCGAACCCGGAACCTTGGGAGTGACATAAGTATACCATGTTGGATGAAAATGATAATTAAAGATTTTAAGTAGAAACCACATTGATTAATATTAATTATAACTTTAATGTAGGTCGTGAATTCAATAGATACAGCTTGTTCCTAAATTTGTGATTTTAACAATGCAATAAGATGACTAAAGAAGTAAGTTGTTATAATTTAATCATAGATTTATGAAATGGGCAGACACTTAAGACATTTCAAAAATGATATGGAAAAAAATAATCTTTGCTGGTGGGGAGTTCTTGTATCAGTATATATCGGGTTTTAAATCAAAACAAAATGTAAATGTATCTTAACATTTAGTAAGACCGTGTAAAATGGTAAATTGTAAGCCATAGTGTAAAATCAAGTGACAACTATTTGCTAAACTATACAACTATCGCTTTGTTTATTTCAAATCATGTTGTACAAATAATTCACATCAAATCTCTATAAATATCCTTTAGAAATATTTTCTTTTATTCTTTTTACATAATTTTGTATTAGTTTGAAATACTTGAAGTCCACTTACAACTGTCCATTCCCCGGCATACCAGGTGGGACATATATAACCATTGCACGATTTTCTCGAGGAGGGCCTTGTAGAACTTTCACAATCACTGTCCTTCATAAGCTTCTGTGTACTGTCCTCAAATGTCTGTATACACGTGACCACCCGCCATGACACTCCTCCACCACAATCACGTGTGCAGTTCTGCCAGGGACCAACACGCCACCTGTATGATAAATATTTATAAAATCTATAGCATTAAATATTGTTATATATTAAAAAATGAAGAATTAAACTCGTATTTTACGGCGTATAGTTATGTAAGTTAAAAGTTGTTTTACTAATTTAGTTAATACTAATTTATTTTAGAACCTTTAAGCTTAATGAAACACTCTCGAATCCGTTTCTGGTACCAACCAGTACTAAACAATAAGTTTCTTGCTCACGGAAACAACGGCTTGTAATTGACTGGGTTTTAAACCCACGTGGCTATCAATCTTTAGATTACTAGTCCTACGCGTTAACAATTCAACCTCTCAATTGATTAATTTATTAACGTATAGCTGAAATAATTTTAAAAACAACAATAACAACAATTATACAATAACATGATTACACATTAAACCTATCTTTCTATTGAAGAGCTAAAGAGAAAACTCAATTTTAGAATATTAATATGTTCGTTACTTAGACAGAAAGAGAAATCTTACGCGGGTGGACACGTGCCAGGTCTGCACGTGGCTCTCGTGTCTGTAGGCCGCTTTATATCATTACAATGAATGGAGTCCATTACTCGACCTTTGTACGAATCAAAACACAAAAGCCGTTTGTCTTTGACACCTGTCTTACAAAGTGAAGAAAGTTATAATTCATTATATTTCAATAATGTTTCATCTTAAAGTAAAATGTTCGTTAAAGTTCAATCGTAGGAAGTAATTTATCATCGTATCCTTGGCTATTTAATGTATCGCTATTAATACAATAAGCGATAACATTTAAGAAAAAGAATTAATTTAACTGGAGAAATGTTTCCATTTGTACAAGTTAACCAGAGATGTACGACCTTGTAACAAAGGACAAATTATATAAAAAAAAGTTTGAATAGGCATATGTATAATGTTTGTCGGCATGAAATGATATACAGTAATGAGTTTTCTATTGTCTGTCAAATTGTTTCGTATTTCTAAGATGAAGAGTTTTCGAATGTATCAAAAAATTTGGTACATGCAAATGTGATACTACCTACACCGCACGTGACCGAACACGAGCCAAATCCTGTCTGAATCCATCGATAGCGTTCTTTAGTCACGTGTTCTTTACCGACGCACGTTCTGTTTTCACCACCACATACCCCACATCTGTCCTCAACTGCTTGAGAATATAGTTTGTGATCACAACCAACTTTCTGAAAAAAAAAATTTGAGGCGTAAGTATAGACTTGTATGTTACATAATTCATTTCAATTATATCAGGCAGATATCTTAGGAACTTGTACATTGTACTTTTGTTGTTGTTGTTGTTGTTGCTATTTTTAAAGAATTGTTTATATTAAATGAATATGACTAGAACTTTTTTAATTTGAAATCAAAATAAAATTGGATTGAATTATTTTAGACGAAGTGCTACTTACCACACATTGTCCATTAATACACATGTCTAAAGAATTGTTATGGCACATTGTGCCGTCTAGGACTTTAGGCGCTAATATGGCGACCATATTGGTACCCTCGGCAATACACGACAACGCACATGGGTGAAGCGGATCATGGTGTGTCAACCATTTAAACACGTGACCGGAATACGAACCATCGTTATACGCAGCACATTGTTCTGACCGGAAGTCAGGTACACCGGACTTACAGGGCTATAAAAAAAAGAAAGGTAATCATTTAAATGAGCTTGTTTTGATTGGAGTTCATTTGTATACCATAAACGTAGGTGGCAACAAAGGTATTACCAAAACACATTTTGGTGGATAAAAACAATTGTTTAGCAAAGGCGAGTTGGTCTTGTAGTTATGATGTCTACTTTACAAACCACGTATCGTAGGTACGATCCCTACTTTGGCCAATACTCAATTTCCTCAAATGACACTGGTTAGTTCAGGGAAACGAGAGTGGTTCAATGACGTTTAAGTTTCATTCACAATCAGTTTGAATGACCATTACTGAGAAATATGAACACAGCCATACAGATATGAAATAATTGCTTCAGTGAAGTTTTGAACATGAACATTTTAAATTTTAATTCTATCATTTTAACTGTTACCTAATGAAAACAAAATTTAAATAAATACAATTTGTATATTTTATCAAATATTAGGTCGGGATTAGTTTACCTGATTATTACAGGTGGAATAAAGAATTCTGGGGCCATGACATCTATAATCGTGTGATCGTCGTCGGATACATTTGCGAGTTTGATACTTGGCACCACCATCACATGTCCGAGAACATTCACTCCAGTCACTCCACTCTGACCAATAACTCCCACTTATCTCTGTCACTAACTGAAAATTAACATCACAATATTAGCAATGAAATAAAAGTAGGAGTAAGTCGAGAATGTTCATGCCATATAGACGTCGACGTTATTTTGTTGAATTTCACTACACAATGATATGAGCCGCGTCACGACAAAACCAACTTAATGGGTTTGCGACCAGCATGGATCCAGACCAGCCTGCGCATCCGCGCAGTCTGATCCGGATCCATGCTGTTCGCTTACAGACCCTATAGCAAGTAAAGAAACTGATAGCGAACAGCATGGATCCTGATCAGACTCCGCGGATGCGCAGACTGGTCTGGATCCATGCTGGTCGCAACCCCATTATGTTGGTTTTGTCGTGACACGGCTCATATGTGAATATTTTACGGTTATCTCACAAGAACAGAACAGAATATTTATTTCTTTTTGCAGATATGAGCATAGCTCCTCGTCTACAAAAATAATGTTTACAATACATAATCAAAACGCAAAATAAGCATATCTTACATGTACAAAAAATATAGAGAGAAACGAAACAAAGAGGCACAGCATATGTCACATATAAATCACCAAGTAAAGACTGATCTAGGTTTGTGAAAAACTTTGAATTAACAAATTCAGACTCACACTGGATAACATACGTGTGATCTAAAAGAATTTCTTTTAAATTCAACTTAATTTGTACAGGATAGAAATATTTATGACTTTCACGTGTGAATAAATGTTGTAAAAAATATTTATTTTACATGTAAGTGTTATATGTTAAATGTTATTTAGATTTGATTGTGCCTTAAATGGATAAGGTATATATCCCAGTATGAAAGGTATCCATGTTATTCAGATGATATAAAAGGTTTACAGCGGGAATCAGATCATTTGAAAAGATAATTTCACATGTCATAATTTGAAATGTAGATAACTACTTTGCATTGACAGGAATTTTTAAAGCTAGGATTAAGTTTCAATGTGACAGTTTGTTTACAGCTGGTATACGGTAAGTGAAGGTATACGGTAAGTGAAGGTATACGGTAAGTGAAATGACAAGATTTCAGATCATATATTTAAATATATGTTCATGAAGTTTTATTGTGTAATGAATAATTTCAATTAAGATGCGTATGACACCGTTTCTGACAGTTATAATAGCAGCTGCTTATAATGATTATTTTAGCATCGATGTAAATTAACTCAAACAAGTTTAGTTAATTGTCGTAACACTATGCATGTGACATGCATTGAACATAATAAAATGTTTGCATTACTTTCCAGTTGTTTCTTTTTTTCTAAACTACCGAATCGGGTTTTTATGTAATATCGTAAAAATAATAAAATATTTCGTTATTTTGTATTGATTTACAACAACGAACCATAATGAACATTTTTCGTTTTTAAACAGTTTTTGTACAATTATGCTGAATCAAACCGGAATCAGTAAATTCATATTCATCCGCCAGTTATCTCCCGAATATTCTCCCCTTACAGATAAAATATCACAATTTATATGAATATGAATATCGCATATTTAACGGTAAGTATAACATAATTGAATAGTTTGGAGTAATCAGGGTGATTTATATCCGGTAATGATTAAAGAATCTATGTACATACCATAATGTTATTATGAATATACACTAATGTGGTATAGCATCATGTGTTATCAAATGTACACCACCATCATTTGTACATCACCATGCGGTAATGATAGAATAAATATACACCATCATTTTGTACATCACCATGCAGTAATGATAGAATAAATGTACACTATCATTTTGTACATCACCATGCGGTAATGATAGAATAAATGTACACCATCATTTTGTACATCACAAGGCGTAAATGATAGAATAAATGTACACCATCATTTTGTACATCACCATGCGGTTATGATAGAATAAATGTACACCATCATTTTGTACATCACCATGCGGTCATGATAGAATAAATGTACACCATGATTTTGTACATCACCATGCGGTAATGATAGAATAAATGTACACCACCATTTTGTACATCACTATGTGGTAATGATAGGAGAATATATGTAAACCACTATCATGCGGTACATTATCGCGTGTTAATGATAGAGGAATATATGCTCATCATCATTTGGTATATCATCTTGTGGTAAAGATTTAGGTCTTCAGTGAACCTGTTTTTGTACTTTGACAGGACGAGTACTGATGAAAGAAAAAAATGTTAAAAAGCGGCAGCAGAACTACACGTGGTATAGATAGATATGTTTACACCATCATGAGAGTAAAATGAGGCTCCTACATCATTACTGATAGATACCAGCATGTTAAGACATACACAATTAAGATGAAAAATGTACAGATTAATACCACAAAAAAACGTTCGGTTTTATATTTCCTGGCATTGATAAATTCTAATTATGTTCTGTATTATATTACTGATACGAGAGGCAATCTTTCAATGATGCTGAAAATTAGGAAGCACTTGATTGCATATCATTTTAGATAATTATCTTCCACTTCAGAATGAAGATCGCCCACAACGAAGACTAACATACTCTAATAACTTTCAAGATTTACAATTAAAGATAATCAAATAGGTTAATCTACGGCAGAAAACGATTTAAGATTTATATTAGTTTCAATTAGACAGTAAGTAGTTAGGCGATGATTTTTTCTGCTTTTAATTGGTAAAAAAAATCATGATTTCAGGTGATCAAGTATTTTAGACCGTCACTAAATTGTTCTCTTCCCAACCAAATAATAATTACCTGTTGTATTCTCATATCTTTTAGTGAAATTGTAATGATTTAGAAAGTTATCCTGCTAATTTTCCACAAATATTAAGCAGAAGAAAGTGAACAACCCGCAAAACATTTGAAATAACTCGAAACACATTTTGTTATTTTTTCATTATCATGGTATTGTTTTCATCAGATCGCAAACTCCGTGTGTTCATTGACTATGAACTACACATGTTGAAAAAAATCATTTTAAAAAGTGTAATTTGTCACTACAATAAAAAGTTACTGTAACTGTTTTGACTTTTCTAATTGTAGGTTGTTTTTTGTTATTGTTGTTTAAGTGCACATATCACTGAAAGTTCAGGTGTCATTGCAGAAATCGACATACGTAAATACACGAAATATGTCCGGAGATATGCAAACCATATCTACAAACCATTTAACCTTGAAGAAAAAAAACTTTAAAGTAAAAATTGCTGTTTTTTCACTTGAAATCATCATTCTTAACATAAAAAACATGAATCATGTAACATCGTTTCCAAATAATCATTGCCAATATCTCTTCCATATCACCAGGGAATCATGGGAAGATTCATTGAAAGATATATGACCTTTGTGCACTGTATAACATTACATAAACTATCTTGTAAATTCATTGAGTGAATGTTTTAGACTAATTGGTAAGTATGTAAAATATCGAGTGATTTAACATCATTTCAGATGCCAGGGAAAATTGTATTCTCATACCACTAATTAACTAAGCACCATCTTGTGGCGTATTTCTTGGTTTATTTGTTGTCTTTTCCAGGCGTTCCGGTACATTTGCAATCAATGAGTAAAAGTTATAGTTAAAACATATACCAAAATAACAAATCAGGTACGAACATAAGTGTCATGTGCTGATTATCAGATTAATATTTAGTATATGTCACGTGACTAACATCGGTTATATACAGTACAACAACCTGTCGGCTTTGGCAGACATTTCTTGAAGATTAAACATAATTTTCATTACGTCACATAAACTGGCGTTATATAATCACAAAAATGTTCTTTATATAATCTAACAGTTTTGAGACATCTTAATTTTCATTATAATATAATTTGAGGAAAGGCACGTGCATGCAAATTGTTTAACTGAGCTACACTGCTTTGGATTTCTATTCAGGGAATTTCAAAGTCAAAATATGAATCTGAGACCCTCATAGTATAAAGCCTAAAGTTAAATTTCAATGGTGAGCTATCTAGAACCATGTATATCAATGATATAAAATTCAATATCATATTTAGCGCCAAAATTTAAAAATGCATTACTGCGCAACTCTTAAATATTATCATACTGAATGGCCTAGGACTGCAATATTACATTTAAGGTATTTAAAACATGCATTTTATTGCTAGATTTATCGTCGTGAAGTTATAAATCTCAAAAGAGGCGAGACATTTGACACAAAGAAGAAATTATTTACGTGATATTTAAAACTTGTTTAGTAAATTGTCTATTTACATTCAGGTAGACTGTAAGATATATGACGTGATAACATTTAAATGGTCTACTACAAAATGAAATACAATCCGCAAACACAAGCATAAAGATACGTTAAATTTCATTTCTATTTTTTAAAATAATCTTAGATTTTATATAGCAAAGTATGAAACAAGTCTCGTAACGTGGTTGTAGCGGCGTTACAGGCTATGTAGGTTTTTGAAAAGTTAGGCGTATAAAACTGTACTAGACGTGACGTAAATGACGCAAACTCATAACGCTAGGTTAACGCTAGGTTATTTTTGTCGGAGTGATAGATATGTAATACACAATCCTTATAAACATCTGAAAGCATCAGTTTTTTCAACGAATAAAAATGTCTAAACTTGAATTTTTCTGTTTATTCCTCAAAAAGTGTCTTCAACAATGGGTATTTAATCATTTATACATTTAAACGTCATATCTGCTTACATAAATTACGCGCGCATACGAAAAGAAAGACAACGTCTAAATCTGTTTGCCGAAAATAAGAGGGAAAACTAGAACGGTGTCCAAAGGACACGGATGCCCCCACTGACAACATATATGGTTTGTAGTGAAAAAATCAACAAAGGGCCATAATTCTGTTAAATTTGGTCGCAGCAAAAATTCCTTCCTTTACTTCAATCTACACATTAAGGTTGTTCATCCCTGGAGGTTTAAGCAAAATCTGCCATCCGGTTTAAGAGGAGTTGCGTTCACAAAATTTCTACATAGTATATAGTGAAAAAATCAACAAAGGGCCATAATTCTGTTAATTTTGGTCGCAGCAAAAAAAATTCCTTCCTTTACTACCATCTACACATTAAGGTTGTTCATCCCTGGAAGTTTAAGCAAAATCTGCCATCCAGTTTAAGAGGAGTTGCGTTCACAAGATTTCGGGACGTACGGACAGACGTACGGACGGACGGACGGACGTACGGACGGACGGACAAGTGCAACGCTATATGCTCCCACTTTGTGGGGACATAAAAACAACGCTTCAGGTGTTCAAGTCATTTATTCAATTCATTTATTTATTTATTTTTTTGTTTTCGTATGATTAAACACGACGTTAAGATGGCCAAATGGTTAAATACCTGTAAATAGTTAATTGAAAATATTTATCAGATAAAGGACTTCTTATTTGACGAAAAAGAAGATAAATGATAAAATATTATGAAACATAATCTGCATTACTGTCAAATATAATATTCATTCAAAATATACAAATTGTCTATGTTTTCATCTCGTTAGGATTGTTTTTTTTCGTTGACCGAGTTTTGGAACTACAGGCAAGTTATTGACTTACAACATCATATCATTAATTTTCATGCTCTAATTAAATTTTCTATTTGTAGTGCAACATTTATGAAATCATGAAAATAGCATGGTAAAATGAAGTTTTATTTGTTGATACTGAAGATGCTGCTGCATGAAATATGAACAATATACAAGTCATACTGAAAAAGCCCCAGCAGAAGAATGTTTTTCTAGGCATTGTAATTTCAGCTTAATGTTATGAGCTTTAGATGTTTCTGTAGAAAATACTGACTTTGAAGAGCCAAAGAGCCAACAGTACAAAGGTTGTTCAGACTCAAATGTTGGCCGACAAGGGTTAGTTATAATGCATACGAGGTAAATTCTTGCACCTTTCATGCCAACAAAATCAGAGAGAGCTGAAAATCTCATCCACAGGCAAACAAAAATCGTGAAAATATTCACATTAACAGATACGGTAATTCACTTTTATGCGTGGGTGTATTGTTTTTATCCATTATATTAGCCGCGTCACGACAAAACCAACACAATGGGTTTGCGACCAGCATGGATCCAGACCAGCCTGCGCATCCGCGCAGTCTGATCAGGATCCATGCTGTTCGCTTACAAACTCTATAACAAGTAGAGAAACTGATAGCGAACAGCATGGATCCTGATCAGTCTGCGCGGATGCGCAGGCTGTTCTGGATCCATGCTGGTCGCAAACCCATTATGTTAGTTTTGTCGTGACGCGGCTCATTTTGTATGAGATAGACTATAAAACCTAAATTTATATATAATCAATGATAAATGACTACTTGAGAGTACGTCTACTTTACTCCTAATAAAAAATTATATATCATTATCATACTTTTATACCTCCAAGTAATGTGTGGTATCTAAATATTGCGTCTTAT
Organism: Ruditapes philippinarum; assembly: GCF_026571515.1. Classification (NCBI taxonomy): domain Eukaryota; kingdom Metazoa; phylum Mollusca; class Bivalvia; order Venerida; family Veneridae; genus Ruditapes; species Ruditapes philippinarum. Next base: position 44,810 of record NW_026862681.1, read on the forward strand.
TACTTGATTTATTGATAGTAAACTGGTATGATGCAATTTATCGATTATTATTTGTTGAATTATGGCTATTTCAGTATTTTATGTTTTAAACAGATTGAAAGATGATAGGTAATTGTAATGAAATTATGAGATGCTGGGGTGCTATATTACTGATTTCATCTTGCACGTGCAAATCAAGGTATTGTGGCTTTTAGGAATAAAATGCAGATTGTCTCAAAACATTTCATTCATAGTTTTTTAAACTTTTTTTAAGTGTATGCTAAATCATTCATAATGGAAATGTAACGGACATATTAAGGCAGGTCCGGGCATGCCGTCCTGTTAAAATACACAAGTTATTTCCTGCCTTCTGCTAGTCAGCTATGTTTAAGAAGATTTATCAATATGCTAGTATGACAGCACTTTTGTCTTTTATGGGCGTTTTGTTAGCAGTTTGTACACGCTACAAATCCATAGTTATCCCATCAATGTCTTGTAACACAGTCATAAAATATCTGACTTCATCATATATTTTTCCCTCAACATTTACATGTAAAATCAATCAAATACGTTATGAAATACTGAATAACTATTTCTAAAAACAATCAGTCAATTTAAACTTAAATCGTTCCTTCAAACTTATTTGAACAATTAGACTATACAGGATATGTATATTTTTGTATTGACTTCATTGTATTAGGGAGTCTACAATATATTATATATCATCAAATTACTTATACAATGTATATCTGATAGGTATATGTGATATTTAAACTATGCATCTTATTACTGGAGAATTGTAAATCTGAAATCATAAATAACACAACGCTTAGCCCGTGAGTCAATCTAATTCATAAAATAACATCTTTGTTTTGGATTTTGATAATCCACGTTTTCAATGTGCGCATATTTTAAATATAAATTTAAATCTAAAAGTTTATGGTATAAAGCAAGTAAATACAATGCCTATAGCATGAATTTGAAACAAAGTGTACTTGTCATTACAATGAGATAATAAAATGAAATGAACGGAATATTTTATTCATGAATTATTATTATCTTCGTACTAAAACGTTAACTACCACTAATGAAAACATAAAAATTTGACGGAAATGGCCGAGAAATTACGATTCGTCGTATCAATAACTATATTCAATGCTTTCAATGTTATATTCAATATTTGATATCAATGTTATATTCAATATTTGATTTCAATGCTATATTCACGTCATACTACGATATTCAATATATATGTAATTTAAATCATACATGTTAATTTTGTTCATTGTCTTTAACAGCATGGTAATGTTTATTTGCCTATTAAATGTTGAATTTGGTTGGAATAATAGATATACAATTATTATGTTCAGGTTTACAGGTGTTTGCTAGAAAATCTCCTCGGAATAATCAATCTTAAAGTAAAACGTAATTACTTCTATGTTTCAATCATTTAAATCTATCTCCTACCACTTAAAAGTGTAAGTTTCCATGTGTTTGTTTTACTCGATTTAGGTTTTAGAAATAGCGGAAACCTTTTAATCAATCTTGAATATTTACATTATAATCAAGTGGGTCCTTTTCTAACATGGCATCCTTTCATAAAGGTCATGTAAAACAAATTGACCTAAGAAATATAATCATTGCTGGATTGCTATTGAAATAATCACTTAAACATTAGAGGAATATTTATCATTTTCGTACATTAAACCACTAAAAGCTGTATTGAAAGTAATAGATTAACTTTGGAATAAAATAACGAGCGTTATCTTATAGCATATTTGACTTAATCTGAATTTGACTTAATCTGAAACGTTACTTTATCTGCCGAACACAAAAATTATCATACAATTTGAATGTGTCTTATACTCATTATAAGAAAAACTGATTTTTTTTCAAATAATGTAATGAAAATAATTTGTTTTTGTTGAGACATATGCTATATATGGGACGAATTCCAATAAAGAAATATGCACACACCAAGTTCACCGTCTGTGATGTAGAAATACATTGTAATTTATGTTTGCTTCGATTCCTCACGGTAGAGTATGCAAAATGTATAAGTCAATCAGAATTCGAGAAATATGTTTGCATTATTATAAAAGAATATATTATACTGTACGACGAATTACATTGATAACACAAATGTGCACGTTACGATGGCCATGAAAATAAATTCAGTATTATGGTCATTAGAAGAATACTTAAATTTCATCTTTCTCTACCATAGTCACTGTTGTCTTATCTACAAATATATCACTTTGCTTAATTAAATCATTTCGAATATGATAATATTAGTGCACATTTACATGCTCGTAAATGTATTGATCTATAAATGAGCCGTGTCACGACAAAACCAACATAATGGGTTTGCGACCAGCATGGACCCAGACCAGCCTGCACATCCGCGCAGTCTGATCAGGATCCATGCTGTTCGCCTACCAACCCTATTACAAGTAGAAAAAACTGATAGCGAACAGCATGGATCCTGATCAGACTGCGCGGATGCACAGGCTGGTCTGGATCCATGCTGGTCGCAAACCCATTATGTTGGTTTTGTTGTGACGCGGCTCATTAATGTATTGTATAACATTTAATTTTGTTGGATAATGAATAATGTTAACAGGATGAAAAGTAAATTCATGAATGCCAAACTGGTACTTATGTTTATCAAAAAA
>NW_026862682.1:0-9925 GCF_026571515.1 Ruditapes philippinarum
GAAAAAGTTCAAAATCCAGCTCAGTGAGCAGTAACGTGTAGTGGAAACGAATATTAACATTAAAATTCCTTAACTAATGAATTATCAATTATTGGTCAAATCAGCATTTAAGTAGTAACATTCTCGAAATATACGATGTATTACTTACTAAACCCAGTAATACTAATTATAATATTAAAATAAACATATTGTCATTTTAACATGAATCGAAAAAGTTAAAAGAAATGAACCTGTTTTCGAGGTCAAATGCATGTGTATCGTCACTTGAATAAACTTGTATTGATTGATCTCCGAAAATAATATAAATTGAATATCGACATATAAAATCTGTACAGGCTTTGAAATTTGACTTTTGACGTTTTGATTAAGAAATATATATTTATTTCTTCTTCCATGTTTCCAATACAAAATTGCAATAGATACTTGTGGAATTTACAAATAGGTTGATAAAAATCCTTTTTTTATATAATTTCTATAGTATGAAAATAACGTGTTTATTTATACCACATACATCCATTGTAAACAATGAGCGGACATTTTTGTTATATAGATTACATTTTCGGTAAGAAAGTAAACATAATCACCACCCTCTTTAGTCGTGTTGAAGATTTATTACCTAATACGCAGGTATAGAATACTTCAGTTGACAAACGTGTTATCATTTTGTTAATAGATACCTTGTACACCGCTTGTTTACCATCATGAATGAGTTTCTACTAAACTAGTGGTGCATTTGCATATTTTTTTTTTTAAATTAAAAAAAAATATACAAAATTCTTTATTTACAGGATGCTTTGGTTGTATACTTAAAGCGTCTTAATATGTCAGTTTAGCGTATTTCACATATTAATTTATCTACATGCAAAAATGCGTTGTTTACATTGATACGCTTGAGTGCCTACGTGAACTAAAATAAGGACACAAATCAATAAAGTGGTAAAATATAGAATGTTGTTTCGAAACATTCATTTTGTTTTAAAATAGGAAAAATACTTTTAGGAAGGATTGGATTATTTATTACAGGGAATATTTCCATTATTTTTTTGGTATTTTATTTCCCAATAGTTAAAAATATATTTTTATTTTTAAAAAATAATATTTAAAAAACCCAGTGAAATTATTTTTATTTTCATTAAAAAATAACCGACAAATTTAACGTACAATTTAAAGAGGAAACACATAAAATTTAACTGTTTGACAGTTTTAAGTGTTTTAAATTGCCTCAGTGGGTTTTTTTTGACATTTTAGTACTAACCCCTGCAAATTATTGTTACGTTTATTTTTTATTTTTCTTGATTAAAAAATTTGTATTTTTGATAAATTAGTTAAAGGTTTGAAAGGTAATGGTATGTATAATTGTTTGCTTAATTATACATAAATAACTGTCTTAATGACTTCGCTTGACTCCGTTGCCGAGTGGTTAAGGTTGTTGACTTTGAACCATTTGTCCCTCACCGATTGGGGTTCGGATCCCGACAGGGAATTTGGATTTTTTCATGTGAGAAAGCTATTCAGCTACCTTAAGGAACGTCGGTGGTTCTACTCAGGTGCTTGTTCGTGCCTGAAATAATGCACGGAAGGGCACCTGAGGTATTCACCAACCACTAAAGATGGAACGTCGCCCGAAGACCTTTACTGTGTCGCTGTGACGTTAAACCCAATCAAACAAACAACTTGAAGCAAGACTTATAAAATTGTCCTCTTTTCAACATTGTTTCAAGTCCTACCTAGGTAATGGTCTGTGCTTTCATTTGGCCCCTAATTACATCAAACGCCAATGAAGGTCATTAAGGCTACAAACTGTCTTTACAGTCCAGCAAAAAATTGTAACAAATTAACTGATGAAAACGAGTAAATTGTTGGAGTAGACGATGGCAATTTTCCCATACTAGTAGATACTTCACGAACACGTATCAGAGTAAACTACTTGCAAATATTTTTTTTTAATATTTGAGTGTTTTTTAAGAAAAAAAATGAGAATAGTATAATTTCAATTGTAGTTACATTAGCATGGGATTGCTCAGACCGGGAAGAACAAAAGAAACATACTTGGTGTGAAAATGGGTGTTGTTTCGACAAAGATCCGGTCCGATGCTGTACGTGGGCCGAGTATGTCATATTTTACCGTTCAAATTATGTGTACGTGAGTGTTTGTAAGTAAGGATTTATTACACCAGCAGATTGGTTATGAACGGTGCAGCCATTCGAACAGTTTATTGTAGTAAATGTTAACTAATAAACACTAACCAATTTAGTGTTTGAAATATTTTTAATAAAACTGTCGATTTACTAAACTGATTGCATTTAGCCGATTTACCATTTTGAGGTAACTGTATTATGATCCATTTGAAATACTGCTATTCTTTTGGACAGAAAGATAATTTCAAACACAAAATACAACATATTATATGCCAAGTGTATTTGTTTGATTTTCTAAAAAAATATGTTTCACACGCTGTCCATTTACAATTTTCAGGAAAGTATTTACTTTGTAATATATCATGTAGGAAAGCCACGCCCGGCAAACTGTCGCTCCACTTCAAAATTGTGGTGTACGGTAAAACGAGCGAACGGCATTTCCGAGATAGTGCGAAAGGCCGATTTAAACGCCTAATTGTAAGTATTGTTTATGTTTTTGTCTTGTTATTCATTTAAGTTGTATTTTTTCGAAAATTTACAAATTTAAGAAATCCTTCAGGAGTAATTTATGTTGCACGAAGGACAAGTTCTTATTACGGGTTGATAATTTACTAAAACACTTTTTTAAGAAACCAGAAGGGTATGGCATTCCTATCGTTGGGAAGTTCATTATTCTACAAATCGTTGTTCGCTTCGTCAGGGAGAAAAGTTCTCCCGGGCTTAATAGAATTTTCTTTTTGTAACAGTTTAGATCATTGGAAGCCTAAATCAATCCTACACGGAACTACATTTTCCGTTTTTCGAAAAAATACAACTTAAATGAATAACAAGACAAAAACATAAACAATACTTACAATTAGGCGTTTAAATCGGCCTTCCGCTCTATCTCGGAAATGCCGTTCGCTCGTTTTACCGTACACCACAATTTTGAAGTGGAGCGATAATTTGCCGGGCGTGAAAGCGTACTGCTTCATTCAGTTTATACTCGTATAAGTAGATATCAGCCAACATCTATCAAACAAGGCGCTGATTAAATGGGTCAGCGAAATTTCCGTTTAATATTACTACAGAACAGGTTGTCTTTATTTTTATGTGTTTCACGATTGATTTTACAATAATTAAATACATGTATTTCTGTTGTCCAGTATTAAAAATACAGTTCGCACAGAGCATAGTGTACTAAATAAATATTAGGTCCATTACTGAATGAACGCTATGAATTAATAACAAATTGATGAAAAAGACAAAATTTTAGTGTTATGTAACCTGTTAAACATGATATTTCTGTATTTAATCATACAAATATAAAAATAAATTATTTTAGGTCAATGGGCTCGGTATTTTGGACACTTATGGGTCTAGGTGCGGGTATGCTTTTATTGTCAATTATTGTTGGTGTCGTGTGCTGCTTGCGGAAGAAAGAAGGGACCACAGGAGAAGTAATCTCATTAAGGCAGGGTAGGTAATGGTTGTATCTAAAGAGTGTTGTAGCAAATCACAAGTATGCCTTTAGGAAACCGTTGTTCTTCCACGTTAATCCTCTTATTCTCTTGATTATATGTAACATATATGGACATGTTTAGTGGCAATATTTTCATAACTAACAAGGAATTCAAATATACATATATATGAGATCGGTTCGCTCACATAGGTCTATTTTATAGACTTAAAGGAACATTATGCCTCAGAAATAATTCTTTAAAGGGTCAGATATGTATTTGATAATATTTTGATAATGAATCTTAGAACATCTTAGATGTTAAACAACTGCAATAAGTAGAGTTGAATACACTAGAGCATCTTAGATGTTAAACAACTGCAATAAGTAGAGTTGAATACACAGTAATGTGCTGTAAAGAATAAGGAATACAAAACGATAATATCGTTTCAAGGGCTTAATGGGCCTTTAAATAACTATTGTCCGAATGAACTATGATGATTTTAAAGAACTGCCCATGCCTCAGCTTAAAAGTTGCAAACACTAATGAGTTCGTTTTCAGTATTCGTGTCATATTAGGAAACATGGACTTGACCGAGACCTGACTTGATCTCTGAATTGAGATGCAGACACCCTTACAACTAGGCCTTGTCACCCTAAATAATGATATTTTGAGTTAGTTTGTGTATCTGTTTACGACACAATTCGGGTATCCTACGTCAATTTACCATTGTAACAAGAAAATACAACAGACTTGAAATGAAATGTGAGCGATCAGCGTATGAAATGTTTGTTCAGTGGATATCTCTGTCATTTAATTAGATATCATTTTCAGCATTTATTGCAAAATTGGACAATTAATATATTTTGCAAGATTGGATTATCTATACCTTATCATTATCGTTTACAGAACCACCACGAGAAGGATCAGCATTGAATTCATTCAGCACGTCACCAAGAAATACTCCACGAACTCCTACCGCACCAAATATTAATTCTAACTTTACTCATCACACAGATAGAAATGTATGGACTTTATCTCAGACTAATGAAACCAGTTCATCAAATGGTAATTTAAGACAATCAACTAATAGAGCAACATCACCCAATCATAATATTAACAGTGTAACAAATAATACAAATACAGGCACAGGCCAGCAGGCAAGGTCTCAGCTTAATGCGCAAAGAAACACAGAACAGCCGCCATCATATGAAAGTTTACCACCCTCGTATTCAAGTTTGTTTAACGCCAACAGTTGATGAGCAGTACGGGCTCGCACTAAACAAATCAGTACCAAAAGCGTGTTCTGTACCTGATGTAATAAAGTTCAGTATAAACTATGAATAAGTGCTTATATGCATTCAATATTCAGAATCGAGCAATTAGTTTTTAATTTAAAGAGCAATTCTGTGATACAAATTTATTATGATGACATATCATTGAAATGAAATATTTGAATAGATGTATTTATGATATAAGTTATAATCTAAGGTATGTTTGTCAAGTAATATGACTCGTTATATACGGCTGTTACGAGTAACATAAGATATTAACCTGTTAACCATTTTTAACACTTCATCTGATATAAACGTCTTATCATTTGCCAATGGAAATTGACGTTACAAACGGGCAGTGCTTTAAGTAAATGACTTCGTTTCTATCTCGTTATCTTTTTTTATGCATGCTGATGTTATTTTAATTTTTTTTATATTTTCATATTATGAATGATTTGAATACAATGTTAGTCAATATTTTGTTATGATTACTATGCATTGATTGTTATCTATACAACTTTGAATTATTCCGTACATTACGTGACTCAGTGTTGTGCTTTATGCAGGATTTTGATAGACTTAGCAATCTTAACAGATGGCTTTGCGACATAATGTTTAAAAATATTTTCCATGAGGTGTATGCAAATAATATAAGATTTGAATATATTTGTGTTATTAAACAGTCATTGTGTCATCTCCATGATTTTGTTCTTCAATGATGCAATTCGTCGCCCTATTCTAAAAATGGTGTATCTACAATTTCCTCTTTTTTGGGAAAAAGGGGTTAAACGTTCAAGACGTTGTAACTTTTATTTAATAACTCCTAACAGTGTGGACTTCTGGATTGGTATTATAGATGTCAACATGTGATGAAAGCACTTTGTTATATACCTTTATAATTTGCAGTAATTGTAAAAATTAAAAAAAAAATTTGGAGATAAACCAAAAATGTTTATTTTTAGATTAAAAAATTACTCTAAAAATGAGTTTGCGGAGATATGACAAAGTAAGGCTAAAATTGTAAATACTTTTTGAGTTAGCATTTTTTAAGAGTAATAATTTTACTATAGAATATTAGTAGATTTTTACATTCTAAAGAACATTTTCAGCCAGAGTGGTTGAACTGCTGACACTGAATCACTTTATCTTCGTAAATTACTATGTCAAAGTGTAAATTCATTCACGTGATCTCCAACGTGGGCCTTTCTCGATAATAACAATATAAAATTGTGCCATAAAAAAAGAAAAACAAACATTTTACAAAATTTTTAATCAATGAACTTGCTAAAACAAACTGACATATTTTGAACCATTATGAAAAATGAAATGATTGTAACCATCTCTAATATTGTGATTAAATGATACAGATATAAATTATATTACCATTTCATTTCATTTCATTTTATTGGCGAATCGGCAAATAAACATTACCTTTGGCCATTAACAGAGTATCATGAAAAATATGGCCAAAAGTTAAATAGTTACAAACATTACATCATACAATATATAACAAAAAGAGTACAAAAATGAAACTAATTAAGAAGCAGTTACATCTTCAAGAGACTGTTGCCTCAACTTAAATGCATTATGAACATAGTACGTGAGCACATTTAAGAATAAGCTTCTTGTTATTAGTGGACAATATAGTCAAAAAGTTTTGTATAGTAGGCCATGAAATGTTTCCTAAATACTTGGTTCTTATAACAGTATAAATTGGACAACATAAAAGGAAGTGGTATTCTGAATCAATAGAGTTATATATACATAGTTTACATTTGCCATCGTTTCTATCAATGTTAAAATGTTTCCAATAATTCTTTTTAATTCACACAATTAAAGTCAATACCACATGCATTCAAAGTCTCAAGTATTGTTTGTGGTTTAATATCAACGTATGAAAAAATATCTGCTCAAGTTCTTAACAATCTTTCAAGATTGCAAAATCGTCGTTTTCAAGATTTTACATCCAGTGAATTTTGCGATCTCCCATATTGGTTTTTGTCGTACAACGTAGATACTGGACATTCCATAACAGGCTAAATCAAACCGAGCCGGCAACATTTTAGATCATGCCGTATTGTGCTTTAAGAATTCTGCTATTATCTAATAAATATAATCATTGATGACCCGGAGAACACTGAAACTCGCATGCAAACTTAAAATCTATGTTTTGACAAGACAGTGGTATTCCGATCCCATTGGAATGTTAAATATCTATTTATTTTGTGAATATTTTAAGACTTAAAACAATGATTTATCTGAAACTGATGGCAAGTCAAAACTTCCCCACAGACTTGATGTTGTTGATATAAAATTCCATAGTTTTGTGGAAGTTCTGCTAACTGCAGTCACAAGTTCTAAGAGACAACATTTCTGTAAGGACAAAGTCTGATAATGTAAGTAAGTCTGACCTGAAATGGACAAAATATTATCATTAACAATTAAACAACAACAATGTTCGATACTCCAAATAGTTCTAAATAGTTCATACGAATATCCGAATATAGTTATCCGAAACTATGTGATTGTGAAACTTTGAGAAATATATATAAAATAATGATAATACTATGAAACAAATACTAATACAAAATATAAATTCACTTATAAAACGTATAAAAGCTAAAATATATTACTTACATGCTTCAGAAATCATTTTTTAACTGTTACTTTCCTAGTTAGCTGGCTGATTTAGATACGATTGTTGTTGTTATCACTGGAGTTAGAACAATTATATTGTCAGGCCCCTTCAGGTCACATGACATATATTTTTCAACTTGATTGGCTGGCACGAAAGATTAGCCTAAAAGTGTTACATGTGTTGGAGATACGACGAAAAAAGGCTAACAGCAAAGCTTTCCATTGGACATAGAACAAAATACAGACGCTATATCTACAAAAGTATGACGTAAATCTTCACAAGTTTTGTTTTGGAGATAGAACAAACTAATACTAAAATAAATGTGCAGTTATCTCATTTTTGGTAAAAATGGAGTTAGGACATTTTTAGAATAAGGCGACGAATTTTAGGTTATTTAGTAACGTCAAATGTGTTCAATAAGTTCTAAGATATACATTTATATCAATATAATAATAAAAATATAATATAAGTCTACGGTAGTGATATCTGAAATAACTTGACAGTAAAATAATTTCATACCGTAAAATAATAAAATCTTTTGCATTAACGAAATACCAAACATTCAAACGTGATTGGTATCTCCATGCTGAGAATACCCCAAACTGTATCAACTTTTTGATAAAAGCGCTGAATTTATATAGTTCGCCTGTACTTGTTTTTATAACAAGTAAAATTTTCAAATGACACTACAGCCGAAAAAAATAAATTTCAAGTTAAAGCAAATTGTAATAGAATCACTAATCAGTTTGAGATTATGTATGGTAGCTGATTTGTGCCATTTCGTGTATCAGATCTCGCTATTCAGCGTGGGCACGGGGCGAAAAGTCCAGATTTTGACTACTAACACGGCAGGCGCGCGGAGCGAAAACAGGCTTTTTAGCGGGGGCGCGGAGCGAAATATCGAGCATTTTAAGAATAATTTGGCAAGGTGCAAGCACGCTAATAAGCGCCCTATTAACAATAAATATTTCGATTCGCGGCCCCGCCGTATTACAATTAAAATCTCGACTTTTCGCCCGGGTCCCCGCTAATAAGCGTGTTTTCGCTCCGCGCCTTGTTAATTCTCAACTTTTCGCTTGACGGGGTCGCTAGCGAAAACACGAATGGCACAAATCAGCAATCATCAATCTAAGTTTGTTTTCCATTTTATATACGGAAACTACATATCAATAAATCTTTAATTCTTTTGATAGTGAACTTAAAAATTGCCTTTATACATAATGATTGAAAGTACATTTTCTTCTACTTGCTGCATGTCACATATATATAATGTTTTTATACCTCACGTTTAAACAAACATTTTATTGTATAGCCGAATATGACGTCACATGGTGTTATTTCGATCATACTGGAGATCAATATTTTTAGAAAATATTTCAAAGGGGCGGGTAATCTATATATACTTATTTCTAGTTCTCTCCCCTGATAAAAATCAATGGAGTAATAATGCATAGCGGTCATAAATTACATTAAAATGTTGGTTCGGTATGAAAAAAAACAACGAAAAAAACGGGAAAAAAACAAAACACATGTCTTTCAGGGTAATAGTGTAAATTAGCAACCCTTGAACTGAAAAACACGATCGACCTCTACGGTCCGTCTCGGGTGATATTTTAGTTCTCGGGTTACTAATATACACTATAACCCCGAGAGACATGTGTTATTTTTATAAAAGTTTTTAGATATACAGCTTCTAGAATAAGTATAAAAACATGTTAAAGATATACTTGGCTCATCTTTTAGTAAAATATTTTTATTGCAGAAATTTTATTTAAGTGGATCTACATGAAAGTCTTACTAATTATGTCTAATTTGAATAATAGAATACACAAACTGTGTATTAGAAACTGCATTCCCAATTACATGTCAAGCAAAGTTGGCCTTTTCTAAAAAACAAAACAAAAAAACTGCCAGTTTGTTTTTTTATTTACACTGTGTATTCATACTGTGTCTACCTGTAGTGCGTACAGTTAAAAACATTATACTCAGTGTGTACTCAAAAAAATGTTAATTTGATCGTAACAAAAGGAATTGTGTAGCAATTTCCAATATTTTCAAATATCAAATTTGAGTCTAATACATCTTTAATTCTGGTAGTTGAGTAAATTAAGAAAAACTGTCCAAACATATTATGTAATTTATGTCATTGAAGTGGCAAGCAGGAAGAAGGAAGCTAATGAGAGGCACATTGTGTACACCTTACATTTTGTATATTTTACCAGACTTGAAAAAGAAAGATTCAATTATCTTCCTTATTTGCAACACACTTTGTTTTAGTAAACAATTACGAAGTTCAAGTGCGCATGTCCGAAAAATAATAGATTGCATCGAATGCATGTCATACTCATCATAAACGGTCAGGAAGACTAGTATCCAAATTTTTTCTCTTTTAAATATAAAGTCGCCTGAGATAAGAGCATATTTATATAAAATGA